>NW_011494792.1:537551-537697 GCF_000754665.1 Bison bison bison | reverse complement strand
GTCCGACTCTGTGCGACCCCATGGACAGCAGCCCACCAGGCTCCCCTATCCCTGGATTCTCCAGGCAAGAACACTGGAGTGGGTTGCCATTTCCTTCTCCAATGCATGAAAGTGAAAAGTGAAAGTGAAGTCGCTCAGTCGTGTCC
>NW_011494792.1:536953-537451 GCF_000754665.1 Bison bison bison | reverse complement strand
TTTTTTTTTTTTTTTCCAGCTTAAACAGAAATTTATTTTCTCACAGTTTTGAAGGCTGGAAGTCCAAGACCAAGATCCCATTAAGGTCAGGGTTGTTTTCCGGTGAGGGCTATTTTCTTGGCTTGGAGATAGCTATCATTAGGGTAGGGGCTTATGACTCGTGTTTTTATAAGAAGAGGAAGAAACACAGAGATACATTTACAGAGCAAAAGCTATATGAAGACACAGCAGCTTGTCTTTTATTCTAGAAAGTATTACTCAAGTGTCTTGTGGAAATTACAATTATAGATATTTATTAGGTAAAACTTGAAAAGGAATGTCATGACTACATACATTAAGAAAATTCTGAACTGAACAAGTTTCTTCACTGTAGGATTCTTCAGAACTGCTACAGCTCTGAATTATGAAAGCATATGGAGTCTCCAAAAAGGGATTTCATGATATCAAATTTTAGGAAATATATTCAGCCATTTATTTATTTACTGAGATTTCTCTCTG
>NW_011494792.1:506885-536853 GCF_000754665.1 Bison bison bison | reverse complement strand
CTCCAATGCATGAAAGTGAAAAGTGAAAGTGAAGTCGCTCAGTCGTGTCCGACTCCCAGCGACCCCATGGACTGCAGCCTATCAGGCTCCTCTGTCCATGGGATTTTCCAGGCAAGAGTACTGGAGTGGGGTGCCATCGCCTTCTCCGAAATTGGAGTATAATTGCTTTAAAATGTTGTGTTAGTTTCTGCTGCACAGTGGCATGAATCAGTCCTAAGTATACATATATCCCCTCCTTCTTTAAACTCCCTCCCACCTACCCCCGTTTCACTCCTCTAGGTCATCACTCTTTGCAGACAAGACTAAGCGACTGAACTGAACTGAACGGAGGTCATCACTAGTCTCACATTTTTGACATTATCCTCTGGTGACAATGTGAACAGGACTAGGCCTGGCAGCAAGGGGACTAATTAATTAAGAGGTTACCAGCGATCAAGAATAAGGTCCTTGTTGAAGGCAGAGGGAATGGAGAGAGAAAGCATAGAACAGCTTCAGGAAATAACAGGTTGTCAAATTATCTTTACCAAGTGACTGAGTTGCAACTTAGAAAGCCATGCTGCTGCTGCTGCTAAGTCGCTTCAGTCGTGTCAGACTCTGTGCAACCCCGTAGACGGCCATAACATGTCCCAAATGTATCCTGAAGATCAATGATAAAATTAACTCACTGTTAGTTTGTGCTTTGTCAACTTTTTCTGGAAAAGTCAGATTTGGGGCCAAGAAAATCAATCTCATACTGTTACTGAGTCCACACTCATACAGCTCTCTGCATGACAGATGAATAAATCGGGAGATGAGTTCTTAGGGCAAGGAACAACAACTTTATTCAGAAAGGCAGCAGACTGAGAAGCGGGCGGACTAGTGTCCCAAAGAACCATCTTACTCGAGTTAGAATTCAGACTTCTTTTATACTAAAAGGGGAGACTTGTGGCTGGTTATTACAAACTTCTTGGTGCAGGAATTTTTTGTTCTTACAGCTGTCCACATAGGTCTGTCACAATATTCCTAAAAATCTCCATCAAAGCAACTGTTATTTTCTATTCTACAAATTTATATCTCTAAGTGAATGGGAAAGTGTTGCACTTTTAAAGGTCAGAACCTTGAGAAGCCATATATTCAGGCTATAGGCAACATCCTTTTACCAAAGGTGAAAAGCCAGCATGCCTAAGCTCAGGAAACAAGAGTACAAGGGTTAGACATAAAGGATTACATCCAATGTGGAGTCAGGCTTGTTCTTCTCTGTTACATTATTCTCCAAAAAGTACAGTATGAAAGGAGATGTAAAGAGAATGAAGATCATTTCCAATCTCAGTGGAGAAACCAATGAGTCAGACAAAGAAAAGAATCCTAGGGTTGGTGTCCACTGAGTCCAAGGAACAGATCACCAAACCAGAGAGATTAGCTGAGATGCCTTTAAGTGCAAACATGGAGTCACCAGACATTACCAAATCCAGTGTGGAATGGATTAGGGCACAGAGAGGTGGGAAGGCTCATTGAAAAACCAGGAGTACCTGAATGGTGTAACTAAAGAGGCACATGAGAGATCAGGCCCATCTCTCTGCAGCCAGAGGTGAGAAGCAGGAAAAAGATTTCGTATTTCCTGAGTATCTCCTTTAAAAATGGCGAATCTGCTGTCAATGCATATAACTTTCAAATATCTTCCAGTATCTCAAATATAGATAAATTCCTCAAGTTACCAAGGACAAGAAGAAGCTGTGGAGTATGAATTTGGAAGAGGCTGTGGGGAGAGAGGTGGAAAAGCAAAACCTAACAATAGACTTTAGGAATGCCCATAAAGTGAACCCAAACAAGGGATGCTGCCTCCCTCAAACAATGCTTACTGCATCAGCCCTTTTATTTCTATTTTTACCCCAAAACATGGCCTAAAAACTTTCAGAAATCTTGCAAGACAGCCTGATGTTTAGAAATATGTGGCTACTTTTTTGTTCTGATTTGCAGGAGTATGGAAACATTCAGACACATGTTGCAAGTTTATTTGAACTGAGCGTCAGTTAGAAATTCTGGTCTCATAGGCATACAGCACACAAGTATCTCACTCTTTTCTTCAGGGATCTCTACTCTTCCTGATGCCTAGATGCATCCGTTTGATCTGAGAGTCTTGTAGATCCAGAATAGGCATCTTACTTTGCCTTCCTCATTCTATCTCTTGCTTGTTGAGATTATGAGGAATATGAATTTAAATGAGAATTTTTAAAGTGGCTGAAGCTGGTTGGAGCTAGAGTTGTTCGTGGGAATGTCAGCCCTGAATAAGATTCTGGATCAAAGCCACAGTCTGTGTTCCACAGGAGCTTTTGAAAACTATTTGGAATAAAACAAGTGGAGGAAAAATTCACCTTGTGCCATACTGCAGGCTGCTGCTTAAACAAACATCAAGGCAAAGCCATCAAGTTTACACTTAGTCAGGATATTTGGCCAAGAGTTGCAGCCTTTTTGAATATATGTGTTATTTTTATCCTTTCCTTCCCAAAAGGAATTGAGGTCACCAACCAAAAAGTTACACCTGATCCTCTCAGATTCCTTTGAAGATACTTGCTTGCCCAACTTATCACTGCCATCTTCTACGAAAGTTGCATAGAGAAGTAGTTTAGGATGAGGAGAGGGAGTTTAGGAATGAGTTAAACTAGGAGAAAGTGTTTCATGGCTGAGTTTGGTCATCACTCATGATGGGAACATGACACAGTGGAAGATGTACTGCTGCTGCTACTGCTGCTAAGTCGCGTCAGTCATGTCCGACTCTGTGTGACCCCATAGACGGCAGCCCACCAGGCTCCCCCGTCCCTGGGATTCTCCAGGCAAGAACACTGGATTGGGTTGCCATTTCCTTCTTCAATGCATGAAAGTGAGAAGTGAAAGTGAAGTCGCTCAGTCGTGTCTGACTCTTCGTGACCCCATGGACTGCAGCCTACCGGGCTCCTCCGTCCATGGGATTTTCCAGGCAAGAGTACTGGAAGATGTAAGGGAGATATTAAGCCAAGAGTGACTGGTGACTCATCCCCACCCCTTTGCTTCTATTGGTCAAGTGTTTGCAAATGGTTTTCTCCACCACTGTAACCCAGGGAGCCTTCAGTAACCAGGATATTAGTGAATCGAAGAAGGCTAGAGGAAGTGTTTTCTTTCAGGTTAAACAGAGACTATAAACCCCAATACATTCTGTTCTGCTGTAATGTAGGCTTGGGTAACTAAAATTAGTAACTAGTTCTGTAATATAGTTTTATAATTGGAATGATGTAAGCAAAATGCTGAAGTTGGCTTGGTCTGTACGTGACTCCTGCCTTCCCTACTCCCAGGCATGGTTGAGTGCAAAATAGTAGAATAGAATTATAACCTTCAGGAGGAAAGAAAACAATCAAACTAGCATCAGTCAGCCATTGCAGTTTCAGGAGCCGATTCAACTGTGTTCACAGGAATCTGAAAGGTAATGCCAGTCTTTTGGGCTCTTACCTCAAACAGCCTTGGACTGCCCAACCTCCTTGCTGACCTTACTGTCAGCTCTACCATCCCAGACCTCTCCACACCCACTAATGCTGCACTCATTGCACTGTTGCTGTATTTCTTTTGTAATGATTTTTTTTTTTTTTTGCTTATTTGTAACATCCACAGTGGCAGCTTTCAGCAATGCTGAACTTCTGCAGTGACCATCTAAATTAACTCCCCAGCTATAAATCATTATTTCGTTCTCTTTAGTGCTTCGATTACACAGATGCACTTGATGGGTCTGTTTCCCTGAACTTCTTTTTCAGTGTGCAATTTTTTAGGAACACATATGGTATTATGAAAGAAGGCTTATTTAAGGAAAGTTGTATAAGATGCTGGAGCAGGTGTGGAGAAAAGGGAACCCTCCTACACTCTTGATGGGAATGTAAATTGGTGCAGCCACTATGGAAAACAGTATGGAGGTTCCTCAAAAAACTAAAAATAGACTTGCCATAGGCCCCAGCAATCCCACACCTTGGCATATATATTTAGACAAAACTATAATTTAAAAAGATTCATGTACCCCTATGTTCATAGCAGGACTATTTATGGATATGGAAAAAACATAAATGTCCATTGACAGATGAATGGATAAGGAAGATATCAATAAGGATACATATATATATATATATATCAGTTTGTATACATACACACACACAAACACACTACATTTTGAAATAATACTCAGCTATAAAAAAGGATGAAATAATACCACTTTCAGCAACATGAATGGACCTAGACATTATCATACTGTGTGAAGTCAATCAGAAAGAGAATGAAAAATACCATATGATATCACTTACATGTGGAATCTAAAACATGACAGAAATGAACCTATCTATAAAACAAACAGATTCACAGATATACAGAACAGAATTGGAATTGCCTAGGGGGAGAGGGGTGGGGGACGGAAGGCTTGGGAGTTTGGAATTAGCAGTTGCAAACTATTATATATACGGTAGATAACAACAAGGTTCTACTGTATAGCACAGAGAACTAAAGTCAGCATTCTGTGATAAACCATAATGGAAAAGGATACGTAAAAGAATGTATGTATACCTATATGCTATGCTATGCTAGGTCACTTCAGTCGTGTCCGACTCTGTGTGACCCCAGAGATGGCAGCACATCAGGCTCCCCCGTCCCTGGGATTCTCCAGGCAAGAACACTGGAATGGGTTGCCATTTCCTTCTCTAATGCATGAAAGTGAAAAGAGAAAGTGAAGTCACTCAGTCGTGTCTGACTCCTAGTGACCCCATGGACTGCAGCCCACCAGGCTCATCCATCCATGGGATTTTCCAGGCAAGTGTACTGGAGTGGGGTGCCATTGCCTTCTCCAGTATACCTATATATATAGGTATATTCTCTACAGCAGAAATTAACATTGTAAATCAAATAGACTTCAAAACAATTTTAAAAAGAAGGCTTGTATAAGAAATCTGCTTATTTCTCATCATCACCTGTACATTCATTGCCACTAAAATAATCAGTAGCCATAAATCATATATAGAATGATTGCTATATATCAACTACCATGCTAAGCATTTTACTTGCATTATTTCATTTAATCCTTAGATGTCAGTCTCATAAAGGAATTTCTTCAAGATCACTCTCCTTGATAAATGGTAAAGCCAGAATGCAGAAGAGGACAGGGGACTATGCTATATATTATTCACAATGTTGGATGAAGATAAAGGATAAAACTCATGATAAATTTTGAATCTGGAAGATACTTTATTGCTACTCAAAATGTGATCTGCCTTCGGGCGGCATCACCATCACCTCAAAATCGGTTAAAAATGCAAATTCTCAGGTCCCACCCAGAGCAATTGAGTCACAATTTTATTATCTTGTTCAGTTCTTAATCTGAACTTTGAAGACATGAGAGGACATGCAATCATTTGTGGGAGTTGTGAATCCAAAAGAACAGCAGGCATTGTCCGTAGAATAAATATTTGCCTTGAGAATTTAATTTTTATAAAAATATGCAAATAACTTTAAGCCATTTTAGTACATATTTACATCAAAATAGTTCTGGATCCAAACAAATGTTTTTCTAGGAATTGAGATTGCCTGGAGAAATAGCAACAACCTCAGATATATAGATGACACCACTCTAATGGAAGAAAGCAAAAAGGAACTAAAGAGCCTCTTGATGAGGGTGAAAGAGGAGAGTGAAAGAGCTGGCTTGAAACACAACATTAACAAAACTAAAAACATGGCATCCGGTCCCATCACTTCATGGCAAATAGAAGGAGAAAGAGTGGAAACAGTGACAGATTTTATTTTCTTGGGCTCCAAAATCATTGCAGATGGTGACTGCAGCCATGAAATCATCTCCTTGGAAGAAAAGCTATGATTTTTCCAGTAGTCACGTATGGATGTGCATTGGACTATAAAGAAAGCTGTCACCGAATAATTGATGCTTTTGATTTGTGGTGTTGGAGAAGACTCTTGAGAGTCCCTTGGACAGCAAGGAGATCCAACCAGTCCATCCTAAAGGAAATCAGTCCTGAATATTCATTGGAAGGACTGATGCTGAAGCTGAAACTCCAATACTTTAGCCACCTGATGTGAAGAACTGACTCATTGGAAAAGACCCTGATGCTGGGAAAGATTGAAGGCGGGAGTAGAAGGGGATGACAGAGGATGAGATGATTGGATGGCATCACTAACTCAATGGACATGAGTTTGAGTAAACTCTGGGAGTTGGTGATGGACAGGGAGGCTTGGCGTGCTGTGGTCCGTGGGGTCACAAAGAGTCGGACAGGACTGAGCAACTGAACTAAGAGCTAAAGAAAATTAGGAGCCCATCTCATAGCATGTCTTCGAATGTTTGAAGATATAACATGTCTTCTCTGGCCTAAACATTATAATTAGCTCCTTCAGGGACTTTGCTGATGGTCCAGTGGTTGAGACGCCTCCTTCCAGTTCAGAGGGTGTGGGTTCCATCCCTGGTCAGGGAGCTAACATCCCACACATCTCAAGGCCAAAAAAACCAAAACATTAAACACACACACATATAATTATCTCCTTCAACTATTATTTATTCAACATACTTTGCAGACCCTGAGTTTTTGGCCTTTTAAAATACAATACCCAAAAACATGGAGTAGAAAATGGCAACTCACTCCATTCTTTCCTGGGAAATCCCATGGACAGAGGAGCCTTGTGGACTACAGTCCACAGGGTTGCAAAGAGTCAGACAAGACTGAGCATGCACACAGAAGTATCCAAAAGCCAGCTCAATACAGGAAATAGCATCTTTGCCAATACAAATGAAGCTGTTTCCTTCCTTGTTTGAGGTGAAAACACGTCTATGAGGGAAAAATAAGTTATAATTTGGGGTATTTCTTTTAAACTTAAAAATCAACCAAATATTTAGATCTTTTTACTTTAATTGCTCTAAGCTGGATCCTCAATATCCTCCCACTTGGTATGATTTTTTTAAACCTAATCTTAGGACTTGCATTTCTCCTTGCATTTATGTTGGCCTATTATTTTGAAACTGAAATATCCATTCCATTTTGATCCTGTCCCCATTGCTTAGCTTTGTCTAAACTTCTAATTCCTTGAAAAGGAAAAACACAAATGAGATGACTGCCTATTGATGCATTTTTGTTAAACCTGTCAAATATTTAATTCTTCTCTCAACACCCATAAACAAGTGGTCTAAGTAGTCCATTCTAGAGTTTGCTGGGAATCAAACAGAAGATTACCGACCATAATGGCCTGATCCTCAGATTATGAGTAACGGCTCTATGAAAATATCTGGAAATTATTTCAGTATCCTAGAATAATCTAAACCCAAAGATAGGAATTCATTTAAAGCAAATAGATGTTCCTCAAGCCTCTCTCTCATCTATCTTTGGATCTGATTCCCTTTTTACCATCTTTGTTATGCCCATTTTCAATTTGAAAACCATCCTTTTGTGACGACACAAGAAAATCACTAAGTTCTGCTCTTCGGTGTCATTTGTTAATATTACATAACATGCCCTTTGCTTACATCCTCTTTGTACTAAATATACATTGCAGAGTTCTTTTAGTTTTCCTCAAAATTTTTGTACTTTCCTTGGCTTTTTCCTTCTTGACATTATTCATGCTGCTCTCTGCCATGTCGCTTTATCCACCCCTGGCCAGGGGCCCCCTTTTGTATCTGTCATCTCATTCCTAAAAAACCTCTTCATTCAACTAAACTAAGATCACAATTGGAGCGGAGTGTATTTCAAACTTAAAAATCAACCAAATATCCCAGATTGCTATAAAGATGAATCCCAAACATCCTCCCACAGGCAATCTAAGTCAGCATATCCAAATGGAAGCAATGATCTTTTTCTTCATCACAATTTATCATCTTGAAATTCTTATTCTGGTTAATGACAGCACAATCTAACCGGTCACCCAAGGCTGAAACCAGGAGTGATTTCTTGACTCATTTTTCCCCTGGTGTTTTACATTCAGCAAATTCTTCCAGTTAATCCCTTAACATTTCTATCAAATACATCCCTTCCTCTGCAGTTTCTCTGCCACTGAGTTAGTTCAAACCTACAGCACTCATTTCCTGAAATGTTGCAGTCATCTCCTTGGTGTCTAATTCCAGATTAATTCCTCTATAAACTCTCCCTCCATTGTCAGTATAATAATCTTCCTAACAAACATATTGGATATGGATTATCTTTGCACTGCTCAAAATCCATGAATGGCATCTCATCGCATACAGGATAAAATTCAAGTCCGATTTTACTTGTCACAGAGTTAGAGTCTGAGATACGTTTATGGAGTGAATGCCTGCCATCTTGAAATTCTCAGCTTATTAAACCTCATCATTGTAGAATGCAGAGTTTAGGATCTTCTCAGATGTCAAGGAATATTCTGCTGTTTGTCCTAATGGAGATCTATATTCTAAAGGTACTACTGCTTCTTCAGGCCCCATTCCTTCTGGACTGATGAGAAGCAGTCCCCAAATTTCTGGGATGTCCTTGATATGTATCATTCCTCAAGGTACCATGCTACTTGATGGTTACTTGGATCCCGTGGCAGAGACTAGAAAATTCCTGACTAACATTTGCTTTCTCCGCCTCCCATCAACACTTTTTAAGAAAATATAGTCAACTCAAAACCAATACCCTACACCTCCTCAACTTGGAGCTTCTTCCCCTAGTTGAAGTGGAAATGGTAAAGCTTTAAGTATGTCTTCCTGTATTTGATCTTCCCACCATGACTCACAGGGACCTAAGACAAGGATATTATTGTCAATCCAAGAGGACTTCCCACATGGTCAACAATAAAGAAAGAAGGTGGTGGTAGGTCTAGAAAGATGTTCCCTTGTTTATATTCTCATTCTTGTTTACTGCTACACAGAGAAAAAATAGTCTGTGAGAATGAAAAGAGGCAATAAGAAAAGAAAAAGGCTGAATGTGTCCAGTCACTAGTCTGAGACCCTCAGTCTCCACAGGATCTGAGGTCCAGGTTTGGCTCTGACTCCTAACCCTCCCCAGCCTTGATTTTTTGACTAGCCTAGGATCATGTATCTACATCTTCTATTTTGCTTAAATTATTTATTTATGATTGCTGCAACTGAAAGCATCCTGGCAAATATAACTGTCATTATTTAAGTCAGGGTCATTAAAAAAAATTATCCAAGTGATTCACAAAACCTGGGTCACAATACCCGGAGAGAGGCTGGAGGTGAAACCACTCCCCACGATGGTGAAATAATGTAACCTCTACCTAAGCAAGGACTATTTTGTTGATTGTTGGAATGGCTTGGAAGGTCTTCAAAGAAAGCTCATGAACGCCTTTCGTTTTTGCAGGTCACATAATTAGCTTTCCTTAGCCTACAGCAGTGGTTTTCAAAGTGTGGGCTCTGGACCAGCGGTATCATCTGGAAACATATTAGCAACAGACATTCTCAGGCCTCGTGCTTACATGCTAAGCTACTTCAGTTGTGTCCAACTCTTTGCGATCCCATGGGCTATAGCCTGCCAGGTTTCTCTGTCCATGGGATTCTCCAAGCAAGAATACCGGTGTGGGTTGCCATTTCCTCCTCCAGGGATCTCCAGGGGATCTTCCCGGCTCCAGGGATCGAACCCCCATCTCCTGCATTGCAGGTGGATTTTTTACAGCTGAGCCACCAGGGAAGCCCTCTCAGGCCCCAACCTAGACCTATTGCAACAGAAATTCTGAGATTTAACAAGTCTTTCAGGTGATTCTAATATATTCTAAAGTTTAGGGCCCACTATCCTACATGCTAACCATATCATAGATTTTTGCTGGTGGTGGTTGGTTTGCGATATTCTTCTTCATTTAGTTTTGTTTGAAATACAGATATGTGATATGTGATGAATTTATGAAATATTTACACCTACCCCCTCTTTTGCAGAGCTGTTAAATCTCTACCCAGCAGCCTGGAAAGCATTAACAACATAAACTTCCACAAGAAAGTTAGTAAATTTATTTCAGGTGGATTTTTTGCCTATTTTTGATAGCTTTCAAGCATGATAAAGTATATAGTTAATAGTGAGCAGAAGCATTTTAGAGATTAAAGCACTGTTAACATATTGAATATACATACATAACTTTATAGTTAGATTAAGGAAAATTGGATATTTTTAAGGCAGATTTCATATCAACTTTAGCTCTCATCTCTTACAGTTCTTTATTTCCTTAGAATTTTCTAAGAATTACAAAAGTAAATACATATTCCATGACTTGAGTTCACAACAAGAAAGAATGCTCTGTGTTAAGGTTACAATTCTGGAAGAAATAGTCATTTGCAACGTATGCTGAGAATTCTTGGCTCTGGTTACCCAAGTTTTCAATGTGGCTGACCACTGAACCCCACTACCTGGGTCAGGAGCACTTATAATAGCATGTTAAGTGGGTGTGACTTTTCCAAAGTTTCAAGGGAGAAGAAACGTTTGTTTTCCTTTGGGCTAAAGAATTTATTATTTAGTTTTGCACTAACTTCATGAACCTACAACCTGAAGTAGGAAAGAGAAAAAGCAATTATGTTCAGTGAAATGCACAAATATACCAGAATAAGAAATACTGTTAAAATGTTGAATGCATTCCTCAAGGCAAGAATGCTATAATTATCATAATATACTACTTCTCTCATATTGCTGTGAAGTATGAAACACAGCAACTTACCTACCTTTAATTAGCTGTATTTAGTATTTTTTATGGCCACTGAACAGAGTACTCAGATTACCATATATTAGCATATAATTTGCATACACACCTCAAGGTATTTGGTTTTATTGCTCTTACCTTTTGTGGCCCTATTTCAGTAATGACGCTAATGGGATATAAAAAAAGAGCTTTCTTGTTCAATTCATTTACAATCTTAAGAGTTTTACAGAGGAAAGTTCTATGTTTAACATAAAATTCTTCAAAAGACATTACTGTGCCTTCTTAAAGTGTTCGATCAGCCTATGTACTTATCTGGCAAATCCCTGATAGGTGTCCCAGTGAAAGCACTTACTTTCATTCTGAGCTCAATAAAGATATGTATATTTTTAAACTTTTTTTTTCGTATTGGGGTATGACCAATTAACAGTATTGTGATATTTTCAGGCAAACATAGGCGAGACTCAGCCATACATATACATGTATCCATTCTCCCCCAGACTCCCTTCCCATCCAGGCTGTCACATAACATTGAGTAGACTTCCATGTGCTATATTAGCAGATCCTTGTTGGTTATCCACTTTAAATACAGCAGTGTGTGCATGTATGACATCCCTTATATGTGGATTTTTAAAAGAAATGATACAATTCATGTTGATGTTTGACAGAAAACAACAAAATTCTGTAAAGCAATTATCCTTCAATTAAAAAGTAAATTTAAAAAATAGAAATGATACAAATGGGCTTACTTACAAAACAGACTTATAGACTTAGAGGAGGAACTTAATGCTTGTCAGGGGAAGAAGGACAAAGGGAAGAGATAGGGAGTTTGGGTGGACATATACAAAATAAAGATATATTTTATAAGCCTTGGTATAAACTGCTTCATATTTGCTTGAAAGAAAGGTGCAAATAAAGTTTCATGAATCTTAGCAGTCCATCAACAACTAAAGATTCAGAGAAAGAAAAATAACAGCTGCAGCATGAGAATTCGGAGAAAGGTCAGAGGTCAGTGTCTGCATCTGCATTCACTGGGAGACAGAGGGGAAAAATAAAGGGTCTCTCTTTGTTGCAAGTCAGCACTATTTTAGAAAGTGCAGATACTGACTTAATTACCAATGTTCCCTTTTGCTCCAGGGTGCAGTGGCGGGCTATAAATCAATACCTAAGGTCACATTGCTAAAAGCATGAAAAAAAATCAGGCTTTCTTGCACTTGGGAGCATTGTTTTGTGCTTCTTCCTTGGCATTCCTAGAGTTCTATACCAGATTGAAATAGAGGGTGAGAGTCACTACAGAGGGCATCAGAATTATGAAAGCTGATGAGAAAAGCAGGCTTTTTGAACTCTGGGCAACTCTTGAACTGTGTCAAATCTCCCATCATTACATGATTGTTGTTGATTTGTTTTGAATCCCTTTATCCAATCCTTAAGCCTACTTGCATAAATAATTAGGTGCCAGTTTAGTAAAGCTAACAAATTTTTTTTCAATTGAAAAAAATAGTATCAATGTAATGTGTTTGGGACTACTAATGCATTTTTATTCATCTTTCAACCCACATGCTATGAAAATTCCCACACTGAACTTTGATAAGTAGAAGAACCTTGGTTGATTTTT
The DNA here is from genome assembly GCF_000754665.1 of Bison bison bison. Taxonomy (NCBI): domain Eukaryota; kingdom Metazoa; phylum Chordata; class Mammalia; order Artiodactyla; family Bovidae; genus Bison; species Bison bison. Next base: position 524,612 of record NW_011494792.1, on the reverse strand, counting down.
TTAATGGGGGCTAGTCCTTTCAATGGGACATCTTTGTTAACCTAAAGAGACAGTAATATCTGGAAGAGAAATCATGATGTTCATAATATGCAAAATGAAAAATAGTCATTTCAACATAAGACTATCTTAAAGGAACTCACTTTGATGGTCAAAAAGGAATCCCTTCTTGATCTATTACATTCAAAGGCTTCTATTTGAGAGGCAGCTGAGGTTTGGTTCCTGGTGCAGTCAGGTAATATTTGAATGAGATGACCACATCAGGGTTTTTTTTTTTCCCCCTTAATTCGAGGATAATTGCTTTACAATGCTGCACATCAGAATTTTGACCACTGCCATAACTGATGCTGCTGTCGCAGTTCAGATCAACTGTGCAGCAGGCTGATTTCATTGTTGATACAACAGTATTTTTCACAGAACAAGAACAAATAATTTCACAATTTGTATGGAAGTACAAAAAAAGCTTGAATAGCCAAAGCAATCTTGAGAAAGAAGAATGGAACTGGAGGAATCAACCTGGATGACTTCAGGCTATACTACAAAGCTACAGTCATTAAGACAGTATGGTACTGGCACAAAGACAGAAATATAGATCAATGGAACAAAATAGAAAGCCCAGAGATAAATCCATGCACCTATGGACACCTTATCTTTGACAAAAGAGGCAAGAATATACAATGGAGAAAAGACAATCTCTTTAACAGGTGATGCTGGGAAAACTGCTCAACCACTTGTAAAAGAAAGAAACTGGAACACTTTCTATCACCATACACAAAAATAAACTCAAAATGGATTAAATATCTAAACATAAGACCAGAAACTATAAAACTCCTAGAGGAAAACATAGGCAAAACACTTGCCAACATATATCACAGCGGGATCCTCTATGATCCACCTCCCAGAGTAATGGGAATAAAAGCAAAAAAAACCAAATGAGACCTAATTAAACTTAAAAGCTTTTGCACAACAAAGGAAACTATAAGCAAGGTGAAAAGACAGCCTTCAGAATGGGAGAAAATAATAGCAAACGAAGCAACTGACAAAGAATTAATCTCAAAAATATACAAGCAACTCCTGCAGCTCAATTCCAGAAAAATAAATGACCCAATAAAAAATGGGCCAAAAGAACTAAACAGACATTTCTCCAAAGAAGACATACAGATGGCTAAAAAACACATGAAAAGATGCTCAACATCACTCATTATCAGAGAAATGCAAATCAAAACCACAATGAGATACCATCTCACGCAGATCAGAATGGCTGCTACCCAAAAATATACAAACAATAAATGCTGGAGAGGGTGTGGAGAAAAGGGAACCCTCTTACACTGTTGGTGGGAATGCAAACTAGTACAGCCACTATGGAGAACAGTGTGGAGATTCCTTAAAAAATTGGAAATAGAACTGCCTTATGATCCAGCAATCCCACTGCTGGGCATACACACTGAGGAAACCAGAAGGGAAAGAGACACGTGTACCCCAATGTTCATCACAGCACTGTTTATAATAGCCAGGACATGGAAGCAACCTACATGTCCATCAGCAGATGAATGGATAAGAAAGCTATGGTACATATACACAATGGAATATTACTCAGCCATTAAAAAGAACACATTTGAATCAGTTCTAATGAGGTAGATGAAACTGGAGCCTATTATACAGAGTGAAGTAAGCCAGAAAGAAAAACACCAATACAGTATACTAATGCATATATATGGAATTTAGAAAGATGGTACTGATAACCCTATATGCAAGACAGCAAAAGAGACACAGATGTATAGAACAGTCTTTTGGACTCTGTGGGAGAAGGCGAGGGTGGGATGATTTGAGAGAATAGCATTGAAACATGTATATTATCATATGTGAAACAGATTGCCAGTCCAGGTTCGATGCATTGGACAGGGTGCTCGGGGCTGGTACACTGGGATGACCCAGAGGGATGGGGTGAGGAGGTAGGTGGGAGGGGGGTTCAGGATGGGGAACACATGTACACCCGTGGCTGATTCATGTCAATGTATGGCAAAAACCACTACAATACTGTAAAGTAATTAACCTTCAATTAAAATAAATTTTAAAAAATAAGGTATTTACAGTAGTAATCTACAGGGAGTGAAATTGTGATTTTTTAAAATTTATTTTTGGTTGTCTGTATTTATCAATTTTCTTAAAAGGTACATGTACTGTTTCTATGATAATATAATAATATTTTAAATCAACTAAATAAAAAATTAAAATGCAATAAAAAAAGATATAACTACATTGATTATGCTGGGGGGAAGTTAACCACATAATAGATCTAACATCTTTAAATATTGAAGTTTTATGACTTACTCTACATACTTAGATCTCTTCCCAGGTGGCACTAGTGGTAAAGAACCAGCCTGCCAACGCAAGAGACAAAAGAGATGGAGGTTCGATCCCTGGGTTGGGAAGATCCTCTGGAGAAGGGCATGGCAACCCACTCCAGTATTCTTGCCTGGAGAATCCCCATGGAAAGAGGAGCCTGGTGAGCTACAGTCTGTAGAGTCGCAAAGAGTTAGACACAACTGAAGTGACTTAGTATGCATGCACACACACTTAGAGTGCCTGTAATGGGTGTGGGTTTGTTGTTTCGTTTTTTTTTTTTCAAATTAACTGTATTTAATCAGGCAACCCTATTTTATTTATGTATTTGGCCGCACTGCTCAGCCTGCAGGATCTTAGTTCACTGACTAGGGACTGAACCTGGGCTCTTGACATTGAAAGTGTGGAGTTGTAACCACTGAACTGCCGGAGACTTCCCAGTTCAATTTTCAATGTGTATTATATGCCTTAAATAATTTTCAGAAGTAGGTAAGATACAAACTATGGATATGTGAAAATAATGTCAATAATTCCTAGAAACAATTCATTCTGGTTTTTCTTTACCCTTAAAAATCACCCCTCACCCCACCAAATACTATCTTTTTACAGCTATTTAATTTGGTCCAACTTTCTATTTTGTTTCTATTTCTATTTATTTTATTTCTACTATCTAGACTGATCCTTATGGAAGGTACATTCTTCTAAAGATCTTTAAGAATTCTGCAATATGTGTAAATGTCATGCAATCAGTATTTCATGTAATCACGTAATCTTGAGTAGAAACACCCCTTGGAAATCATACGGTTGAACCTTCTTTTTTAACAGTGAAGAAAGAGAGGCCATCTCATTCTGCTGTAAGGGCTCAGCTGAAAAGAACAGTGCAATTTAGTAACAGGCTTGTGTGCAGGGGAATTTTCCAATAAGAAGCACGACTCAGTGTCTTGCTGCAGGGCTGCACGTATTTACTTATCTAATTATCTTTACAAAGAGGCCCACTGATAATGCAAAATCTACCACCTTTCCCAGAGTGAACAGAAGGAAATTTAACTTAAAATGAAATGGTAGCATACAGTAGCAACTTGTATTTTCCCAGACTTCGCCATTGGAGAAAAATGAAGTTGAAAGAAGAGTTCTGTTTGCTATTCTCTCATGAAAATGGGAAATAGATGCAAAGGGCTGTTCCTTCTGTTGCCACAGAGAGTGCTCCAGAATGAACACACATATTATTATAACTGCTCAGATTATAAAACACAAGTCATAATTGAAGGTAGCGTCTACCCTAAATACCGAGGGCAATCTGCCCTGGCATCTCACTCCCCGTCCTGCCTTCGGGGATACATTGAGCATATGCACATTCCATCAGCCAGAGTCTGCCAGCATCTAATGTGTCTCTAGGGTTTCACCATTACCCGATTTGAATGCTGAGAAGATGCTCATAATTGCTTATTATGACATTAGACAAGAGAATTCAAGTCCCATTTGATTGTAATGAGTTTGTGGAGTCTCTGCCTTTTGTGGGTCCAATCACATACAGAATGGAACTAAAGGCTTCTATATTGAAACAGAATTACACTTGAACAGTTGAGCACGAGGCTTGGACTCTTCATTGAAATTTTTTTCAATTACTTTCTGTAGCCTGTTGATGGCAATGAAAATAATATCAATTTAAAAATCTTCCAGCAGAGACACTCAAACTTCTTCCCAACAAACTGGAGTTTATTTTCCCAGGTTTACCTCTGAAATAATTTACACTTACTATCTCCACATTACAGGTAAGCCAACTAAATGGTAAAAATAGATAAAATTATTTCCTTAAAATGATGTAGGAGTAAAATGGCAGGGTTAGTCAATTTTACATATGGCATCAAACAATATGAAGAAGTAAATATGTACCTCATGAACAGGTGTGTTCATTGAACATGCCTACTTAGAATTGGGTGAAACGCCTCTGTGATTACCATTGGTCAATGGTGCAGTAGTAAAGAATCGCCTACCGATGCAGGAGACTCAAGAGATGTGGGTTCGATCCCTGGATGGGGAAGATTCCCTGGAGGAGGAAACGGCAGCCCACTGCAGTATTCTTAACTGGAAAATCCCATGAACAGAGGAGCCTGGCAGCCTACAGTCCATGGGGTCGAAAAGAGTGGGATACGACTTGGAAACTGAGCGTGCAAGTCCTCTGTGATCATTTCAGTAAAGAAAGTGTTTTAGGAAATCACCAGAGAACACCCTCAATCCTATTTTTACAAGATGGAGAGTCAAAGAAGACTGATAAAAATAACACAGAACACGGCTATGATAAAAGGAAGAAAAGAGTAACAGGATCAAATTTGATTTGTAAGTGGAAGAACTAGAAATCATTTGACTTGCTTGGGATTTCATCATTCTGAGCTTTGATAAAGCATCAGTGCTTCCTGCTTACTCACAGTAGTAACCAGATGGCTGAAGGAGAGGAACAATGATGAATTGGATTCTAATAGAAAGCACACTGAGACCCCAGAGCTTTCCATTCAGAGCTAACACTGAAATTATAACACGGAAGCACAATGGGGAGGCGTTACAGGAACACCACTCACAACACACAGGTGCATTGGTGATCTTAACTTGTGCAGGCGGATGTAATACTAATTTAGTGCCCAACAGAGCTGCGTTTTTATATGTATATATGTATTTTAAAATACTGTTGTGGCTATTCTGAGGATAGCATTAAATTCACTTCATTTCAAGCTGGCTCTGAGTTATTAAATAAATATCTGGTTGCCAAAAGAGAAAAGCTGTGCATTGAGGTTCACTTTTTGAGGGAACTCTAACAAGCATTTTTAAAAGAATGTGCGATATATGTTTCTTTCCCTCTTCTACAAACCTTAGCAGGCTATTTCACTCTTAAAGGGAGCAATTTGGTGTAAAAGTAAAATAACTGGACCGGAAATAGATACAGTTCTAGTTTATCCGTCACCAATTAACTGAGTAAGCCTTAGGCAAACCGTTCAATCTCTTAATTTGGTTTGATTCTAACCTGTAGGGTGCAAGCTTGCATTCAGCAGAGAGTTTACTGATATGTAGCTTTGGGCTGTTAGGTTTTATCAACTGCAAAGTTACTTGTTTCCTTATTTAAATAAAAGCAACGGCAATAGTGATTCAAACCAACCAGAGTTAGTATTGAGTCCGAATTATTTACCAAATACTGAACTAGAATTCTAGAAATGCAAGAAGAATAAACAGAACTGCCATGTAGGAGTTCAAAATCTGCTAAGGGAACTATATAGTGTCCCTCCCCCCTCACCCCAATTACATAGTACCTGTAATACAGATTTCTCTGAAGGCAAAGGGACACTGGTCTTCTCCATTGGTCAGTCATGAACTTTGAACCTCCATGAACCTCACTAAACCTAATTTTTCTCACCACCACAATAGAAATAATAACAGAATCTAGCTTACATGGTTGCATAAAGCTTACACAACATAATTCAAATAATTATTGCCAAGCCTGATGGATACTAAGTACTAAATAGATGTTAAATATTATTGTTACATTGTTATTATTGTTACGATTGTTTACAATTGTAAAATGTAGAATGTTGACATAACGTAAAGTAGAATACATAAAATGTCCTTTAATAATAATATGAAAAGATTTATACATTCTGTCATTATAAATAAGATAATGAAAATTGTGACGGGCTGAATGGCGCTCCCTTAAATGTATATGTTAAATCCTTAACCCCTATTATGTCAGAATGGGACTGTGGAAGATAGGACCTGCAAAGAGGTAACTAAAGTTAGGGGCTTCCCTGGTGGCTCAGATGGTAAAGGCTCTGCCTGCAGTGCAGGAGACCTGGGTTCAATCCCTGGGTTGGGAAAATACCCTGGAGAAGGGAATGTCAACCCACTCCAGTCTTCTTGCCTGGAGAATTCCAGGGAAAGAGGAGCCTGAGGGGCTACAGTCCCTAGGGTCACAAAGGATCGGACACTGACTAAATGAGGTCATATGGGTGGGTTCTAATCCAATCTGACCAGTGTCCTTGGACAGAGGCAGAGACACCAAAGATTAAAATGCACAGCAAATCGCCTGAAAAGACTGTGAGAACACAGAGGGAAAGTGGCCATGTGCAGGCCGAGAAGAGAGACCTCAGGAGAAACCAAAGCTGCCAACATCGTGCGCTTGGACTTCCTACCTTCAGAACTGTGAGGACACAAACTTCTGCTGCTTAATTTCTCATCTGTGGTAGTTTGTTATGGGAGCCTGAGCAAACTAATAACAAAAATGGAAGTATTTTAAATAATAAAAATAATGCTTACACAACAATGATTAAAAAGACACATAGGGGTAGAAGACTTAAAAAAGATTTATTATGGGATTGTATAAAATCCTGTATGTGATACTTTTGAAAATTGTAAAGCACTATAGAATTTAAGGAATTTTGGGGAATTCGCTGGTGGTCCTGTGGTTAGGACTCCATACTTCCACTGCAGGGGGCTTACATTTGATTCCTGGTTGGGGAACTAAGATCCCACAAACTGCACAGTGCAGCCAAAAAATACGAATCTTCGATTCAATAAAAACAACTAAATAAATAAATACAAGTGAGAAAATAAAGATATACACATCTTAAATATTACCTTCTGACCACACTGTAGTTTGAAAATTTAGTACTATTAGATAAAAATAACATTTGCATAGAGTAAAGAAATACTCAAATAAGTCCAGAGTTTAAAATAAAAGTTGCTTCCCCTCTGTACTTCTATTTGAATTGAATAGGTGATGTTATTGATACAGTTCTGGGCAAAAGATATAGAACAGGAATCCTTCACAGATGACCAACATGTCATATACACTCAAATGTGCATGACCATAAATCCAGGGTCCTCATTCATCCATGATCCATTCATCCTCATTCACACCAAACAGAAATACTCACATCTGAGCTGACTACAGGCCATCCACACCAGTTTTTCAGGTGGAACATGTCATACAACATCCAGCACAGAGCCTGGGGCACAGTAGGAACTCAACACATATGTCTGTTAATTTGATATGCTTGATTAATGATGCCTCAGATAAGTTTTATAAAACCAGCTGCACATGGTTTTATAAATATAATGAAGTCAAATTTTTGGTCAGGTATATTTGGTCAGGTCTATATGTATGCAGCTAGAAAGTGAAATAATATTTATGTTAGAACTGGGGATTTTGCTACACACACCTTCATGTCACCTTATCTATTTAGTTCACTTGACATAGCTTCAATCCTGCATTAACTCAGTGCCAAATAAAAAATGTGCATTTAATGTTCTGCTGCTCTACAAGTGTCAGGGAATCTAAAAACGAGGATAAACTTTACTTGACAGATAAAATCTATGGTCAAAGCCATAATCTAAATCCAATTAAGGTTTTCTCCAATTTCCTGAAGATTCTCTGCAGCTTCCTTAGAAAGAGCAGAAAGGGAAAAAAGAAATATGAAATGTTTGTTTTATTGTTTTTTTAATTTATTTATTTTTTTAATTTAAATTTATTTATTTTAATTGGCAGTTAATTACTTTACAATATTGTATTGGTTCTGCCACACATCAACATGATTCCGCCACGGGCATACACGTGTTCCCCATCCTGAACCCCTCTCCCACCTCCCTCCCTGTACGATCCCTCCGGGTCATCCCAGTGCACCAGCCCCAAGCATCCTATATCGAATCTGGACTGGTGATTCATTTCTTATATGATATTATACATATTTCAGTGTCAGTCCCCCAAATGGTCCCACCCTCTCCCTCTCCTGCAGAGTCCAAAAGACTGTTCTATACACCTGTGTCTCTTTTGCTGTTTTAAATCATAGTTCCTGCAGGAAGTGACAGTGGTACATCTTCCATGTTTGTAAGTGGGAATAATACTTTCTCTGATTTCTAATAACAACTATTACTTATGATTCTGTGTGCCCTTCCCTGGTAGCTCAGCTGGTAAAGAATCTGCTAGCAACACAGGAGACCTGGGTTCGATCCCTGGCCTGGGAAGATCCTCGGGAAGAGGGCATGGCAACCACTCCAGTATTCTTGCCTGGAGAATCCCCATGGACAGAGGAGCCTGACGGGCTACAGTCCATGGGGTCACAAAGAGTCAGACAGGACTGAGTGACTAAGCCCACAGCACAGCACATGATTCTGGGTATCAGCAGGTTGGTTCTTGTGTTCATCTCACCTGAGTGCTCTTGGGAGCCTGCATTCAAGTGGTGGGTTTTCTGGGGATTAGAATCACCTGGGTTCATGTGAGGCACCTGGCCCTCCCTCTCTGGTCCTGACAGTTGACTGGAGCTTCCCCTCCATGATTTACTTTTCCTCCTCATGGCTTCTCATCCTCCAGTTAGTGGTGGCAAAACTCTTCCAAGAAGGTGAAAGTTTTACCGAAAAATATTTAAGATTTTGATAATCTTTTTATTATAATTTGACTTCTGCCTTTTAATTTTATGGATAACTTTCACTTTTGGGGAGGAAAGTCTCTTTTGAAAAGACATGTGAAAAATGATTTTCATATTCCATATTTTACTTTACCATACATATTTGATGAAATATACCCTAAATTAATTTTGTACACTTTCCATATTTTAATTCTTGTTCCTTACAGTCCCTAGAACATAATCATGTGAAAATCTTGATTAAAATGACAGTGATTTGGCTAAGACAATTATTATAGAATAAATATATAATAAGCTAAGTACTATATATATACCTTTATTTTCTTAATCAGCTTAACATCATCAACTATATTAGAATACTCAGACATGTACAATGAGTGTTTTTTTAATATTTTTCTTGACTCCATCATTATAAAAACCATAGATTCACATGTATGTATAAATTTTATCAACATAAAGGCATATTTTTCACAGGACATATTATTTTTATCAGTTTCTTAAATTGATTTATAATTTTTGTATATTTAGCTATGTGGGTTTTTATGTGTACTTCCACACCAAGCCCTGAAAATATTAGGGGTAGGTCTTATTATTAAAATATCTTAACCAAAGAAGCAACATAATAAGCACTGCACTTAAGAAAGATCAGTCCAGTGGAGACAGTAGATATGCTGGGAGGTTCATTTCTCTCCACATCAGAAGTATTTCTCTAGCCTGAACCTCTGAAACAACCCCACTCACTTCTCTCCATACTGCATCTTTGGAGAGGAGCTGGATCTACCCACTGGCCAGCAAGTCCCCAGCTATAACCTGCCCATTTTCAGAGCAGGTGTTTTTGACAGCTCAGCCATATAGATGGAAGGATGAGTCAGAAGATGCCAGGCATCTTGAAACCTAAGCTCTGAAATTCAGAATGTCACTTTTGACAAACTCTACTAGTGAAAGCAAGTCACAGGGTTAGCTTGTGTTCAGAGACTAGGTCAATATATTCCATCCTGGAAGGGCAAAGGGACCAAGTCAAATACATAGGAATACATAGGAAGGAGGAGAGATCATTAGCAAACTACCAAGAAGGCTGATTTCATGATATTTCACGTCTTTCTTGGAACGCTTTTAGCATATTATGGTCTTAGCCTCTTCTAAGCACATGATCTAGTATAGGTGCTCTGAGATGAACCATCAGTTGAAATAATAATAGACACGATAGGGGTAGACCCTAACTCAGAAATAAGGGCTTCCCTGGTGGCTCAGTGGGTAAAGAGTCTGCCTACAATGCAGGAGAGCCGTGTTCAATCCCTGGGTTGGGAAGATCACTTGGAGAAGGAATGGCAATCCACTCCAGTATTCTTGCCTGGAAAATTCCATGGACAGAGGAGCCTGGTAGGCTGCAGTCCATGGGGCTGCCAAGAGTCAGACACAACTGAGTGACTAACACTTTCACTTCACTTTCTAACTCAGAATTAAACACCAGATATCTGTGCAATCCTTGGCCAAGTTTTAATGTGAAATGTCATGAATTACAAACAGTACTTGACAATGAGCCAAAAATAATGGTTTCTGCGTTTCCCCCAGATTTCACTAGATATGCATCGAGTTGCCAGAACTTACTTTACATCAGTATAAAACACTATCGGAATAATATGCTGGGGGCAGGATGGGTCTCCCATTCAGTGCAAGTTACCAATTGCTGTTAGCAAGAATCCCTTAAGTGTTCAAAAGCACCTGTTCCACTCAGTTTATATTTCTGTCCACCATAGTCATTCGCATCTCTTACCAAGAGATGGAGCCTCATCACATCTCAGTTGGAACAGCCCTTTACATGGGAAGGTATATCTTTCTGGGGAGTTGCTATCTTCCTATTAGATGAGCTGGAAACAAAATGAGAATTCAACCTCTACTAGGGCTATATGATTTAGAAAAAAATACAGAACAAATATACTTAAAATCATTTGTTTACTTGAAATTTGAATTGAACTAGGTACTGTGTTCCTGTCTGGACCCCTACCCTATAAGAACTTGAAGATGAAAGGTATATATATATATATATATTTAAATGTTACCTTTTTTACTTTATTGCCAGAATTTTCCTGGTTTTAGTTCGGAAAATCCTACATCCAGAGACCCCACCCCCCTCCCCAGCCCTAGGCAAATCGGTACAGTTGGTCCAATAAACTCGGACTCTTTAAAGACAGTGCTTGTATTTCCATCACTATCATTATTATTATTCTATTTTACTGGTCAAGCAGCTGGTGGGATCTTAGCTTCCCAACCAGGGCTAAAATCCCAGCCTTCTTCGGCAGTGTGAGCTTTAACCCTTAACCCCTGAAGTGCCAGGGAATTCCCTCCATTATTATTATTTGTTTGTATCCTCAATATTAGTCCAGTGTCAGACACTTAGTACATACATAGTAAATATTTCTTGAATGAATATGAATGAGCGCGTTTGAGAAGGTTATGGAGGGCAGAGGAAAGGGAGAGGAGAGAAGGACAAGTCAAAACATGAAATACACTGCAGACCTTTGGCAGAGCAGAGTAATGGAACTGCTTAGTCAGGGCATAGAGGAGTAGCTTCAACCCTGCAACACCTCCAAATCCTCTTAGAAAGCTTTTTAAAAATACCGACACTTGGGCTCTGCCAATTGAATGAAGCCTCTATCAATACAGCCCTGAAAATACAGCCCTGAAACAGTACTTCTTAAAAGCTCTCTCCAGGTATTTATAAAATGCAGCCAGGGTTTAGAATGTCAAGGCAGGCAAAAATCCTGCGATGGAAGGACTCTGGGGAGTGGTGGGGGGAACTAAAATGAAAAGATAATTGACAAGTGGTGTGATTCTAACACACCTCTCTAGTGACCTCACTTGCGTGAGTTTCTTATTTGTATGGCTGTATCTGCTGCCACTTCTGATACATAATGATCCTCCGAAGTGTGTGAATTCTTGGCTAATTCCTACAGAGAAGAAGCAAGGAGCCAGAGAAATGTAGTGTCTGAGTGTCTCTACCATTTCATGTGTATGGGGAACCTGCCTCCAAATAGCTGTTTGGAAAAAATAAAGAGCCTTCAAGGCCAGGTAAAGAAAATAGTCAACGTTAGCAATTTTGTTAACGCATCCAGGAAATAGACAAGCTGCTCACAGGCTAAATAAATGTGTGCCACTCATGACCTTGAAAATCATTGATCTTAAAGGTTATAAACAATACCCAACTGACCCATTGGTCTGTGTTCTCGGGTTAAGAGATCCTGCCATGGAGATTCCCTTTCGCAGTGTATGGCTGCCAATAAGGAGGAAGACTTAAAATATATATATATATTGAACCAGGTTATATGTGATCATTAATCACCAAGTCTCCCTAGCACTAGTGTCATAAATACTGCATCTACATAAAATCCCCTGCTGAAATTACCTTGCCATGTCTTTTCAGCCTCCTATGAAAAAGCAAACACATTTGGAGGAAAGAGGAAATAAAAAGGCACGGAGAGAGGAAACAAAGAAGAGGATATAGACAGCTTTTTAAATTTTGTTTTAAATTATTTAAATTAAATTGCTTAAATTATTTTAAATTTTATTCAAATTTCTTTGAAGTTGCTTTTAAGTGTGCTAGCATTTTGTCTCATAGCACTCTTGGATGGTGATATTAAATATAACATTTAACTGACTCTTTTATATTTTAGTATTTCTCTGTTACCAAGTATGTCTTCATAGAACAATTTTCTGGCACTGAAAATCTATATAAAATTAAATATAGGGGTCTGGGAAAGGGCTCTGAAGCTGAAGTTTCACTAATATAATGGTAAATTTGCTCTGGACAGCATATTAAAAAGCAGAGACATTACTTTGCCAACAAAGGTCCATCTAGTCAAAGCTATGGTTTTTCCAGTAGTCATGTATGGATGTGAGAGTTGGACCATAAAGAAAGCTGAGTGCCAAAGAATGGATGCTTTTGAACTGTGGTGTTGCAGAAGACTCTTGAGAGTCCCGTGGACTGCAAGGAGATCCAACCAGTCTATCCTAAAGGAAATCAGTCCTGAACATTCATTGGAAGGACTGATGCTGAAGCTGAAACTCCAATATTTTGGCCACCTGATGTGAAGAACTGACTCATTGGAAAAGACCCTGATGCTGGGAAAGATTGAAGGTGGCAGGAGAAGGGGACGACAGAGCATGAGATGATTGGATGGCATCACTGACTCGATGGACATGAGTTTGAGTAAGCTCCAGGAGTTGGCGATAGACAGGAAAACCTGGTGTGCTACAGTCCATGGGGTCACAGAGTCAGACATGACTGAATGACTGAACTGAACCAGTAACATATTTGGGGATGTAAATGATATATCTTTCTTCCTGTTTATTGTATTTAAAATGACATCAAATCATATAGGTGTATAAAATTCCAATAATATATAATTACAAAAATAAAAATTGGAAGGTCTTTTTAACTGCCTGTTAGGTAACTTTCCAAAGGTTATTGCTTTTAGCATTTAGCATGTGAAATGCAGTGGCTTAGATGGTAAAGAGTCCACCTGCAATGCAGGAGACCCGAGTTTGATCCCTGGGTTGGGAGGAGCTCCTAGAGAAGGGAATGACAACCCACTCCAGTATTCTTGCCTGGAAAATCCCATGGACAAAGGAGCCTGGCAGGCTTCAGTTCATTGTGTCACAGTCAGATATGACTGAGTGACTATCAATCACTCACTTGTGAAATGTACTCATTTTTAAGTACTACTTTTGAATAGTCACTTAAAATTTATTTTCATTCTAGTCACATATTTCGAGTGTTCAGTTAAGTATATATATGCTATCAACACTTGATATCAAAGGCTATAATTTCAGTTTGTAGGTTCCTTGGGCTCTCTCCTTTAAGCATGCACTTGATTTGGGGAAGTTTGGCCTAGTAATATCACTTAAAATCAATAATTCAGGCAACAGAACTGGGTTTGAATCCCCTCTTTAAAAATTTAATAATTACATGACTTCATTATTAACAATGCTATACAACCATTTTGAAATATCTTTAACTACTTCATTTTTTAGTTCTCCACCTTCAAAATCAGGATAATAGTAATAAGCAATGAATGGGGTTGTTGCAAGGATTACATGGGATGCTACATGCAAACGGCTCAAGCATAGTTAGTCCTGGAACACCACATATACAATAAATATGAAAAACCATATCATCAGCTTTAAGTCATCATTATCATCACCAGCTTCATTTTCATCATCAGTAAGTGGCTAAAGAAAGGGAGGTTATAAAAAATTAAATATGACGTTTACTACTTGTTAGTAACTTGATAAATGTTTTTTGGTAGAACAGTTTGAAATTACTGTCCACAGTGGAACCGAAGGTGCCCTGTGAAAAAATAGCTTCCATACAACCTCCAAGTACACTTTTGTGCTGTCCAGAGTTCACAGAGCAGAGACGCTCACAGACCAAATGATCCCATTGCTTATTAAATCAATTTCAAACATACAAGAAGACAAAGGTGAAGAAATAAGGTATGAATAATTTGGGGTGGTGTGTAAATGCACAGAAGAACCACTCTTATCTGAATCCCAGGTATGCAATGTTCCTATGCCTCCTTCCACCACATCACTCATCCTTATGGATGTTGTAATTGCAGGGAGTCCAGCAAAGCTTTGAGCTGGAGGCTCAGCAGATGGAAGCTGGCTGGAGCCAACACACACTTACACTTTCCAAAAGACACAGGGCAAGTCCATCCGGCCAATAGCTGTGACTTGCCAAGTAGCTCAATGAGCAGCTATAACTTATCTATGTTTCTCAGGCAGAAAACACAGGTCAGAATATGTACCACTCATGGGTGGCTGATATAAGACTTCATGAATATATATTGTCTTCTAGGTCCCTCCATTCCTTCCTATCCATCTTCAGAGACATAGGCCCAACTAGCTTTAATCTACATCCAACATATCTCCAAGTAACTTTCTCCTTTACTTCTTTTATTTGACTCCTTATCTTGTCTTATTTTGAAAATCCTTACATCACAGAGAAAACATTCATTATGGAGGGTTTATACTTGCGGTGCCAGCTTGGAATTGTTATAACCCTGCTTTCAAACCAGTTGACCTGGATTCAAATTACAGTCTTTTGCTTACCAGCTGTGTAAATGCGAGTAAGTTACTTAACCTTTCTGTGCTTCAGTCTCCTTCTCCACAAAATGTGGATGATGATGACACTGGCAGTATCTGTCTGATAAGGTTGTGATGCTGATGAAATGAGTTACTGAACTAAGGTGATCAGAACAGGGTCTAGCATTTGGTAAGGACTAGCCAGTTTAACTTATTCAAAGCCTCTGTTATTTTATTGCATACTAAACTAGTGAATTAGTTGGAGAAGGCAATGGCACCCCACTCCAGTACTCTTGCCTGGAAAATCCCATGGACGGAGGAGCCTGGTAGGCTTCAGTCCACGGGGTCCTAAGAGTTGGACATGACTGAGCGACTTCACTTTCACTTTTCACTTTCATGCATCAGAGAAGGAAATGGCAACCCACTCCAGTGTTCTTGCCTGGAGAATCCCAGGGATGGGGGAGCCTGGTGGGCTGCCGTCTGTGGGGTCGCACAGAGTCAGACATAAATGAAGCGACTTAGCAGCAGTAGCAGCAGCAGCAGTAAGCATAATCTCTTATGACGTTTAGCCCTTTGGACAGTGTACTCTTGGCAGGAAGCCTGACCTGAAGGCCAAGTTGTTGCTATTGTTGAGTCACTAAGTGGTGACCCTTTGGGACCCCATGGACTGCAGCACACCAGGCTCCCCTGTCCTTCACTATCTCTAACTTTGAGTTTGCTCATATTCATGTCCCTTCAGTTGGTTATGCTATCTAATCATCTCATCCTCTGCTGCCCCCTTCTCCTTTTGCCCTCAATCTTCCCCAGCATCAAGGTCTTTTACAATGAGTCAGATCTTCCCATCAGGGGCCAGGAGGAGATGGCAATATGTTTACAGAGGGAGAAAATCAGTCTTTCTACTTACAGGATGCTTGCCACTTACACAGAACGTTAAAGCAAACGATTATTTTAAGATTCCAAAACAAATCTGTGAAGGCAGCACTATGACTTCTAGTTTACAGATTAAGACCTTGAAGTTTAGGGAGTGGAATGGCTTACTCAGAGGCACACACAGATTAGGTATCGGTCATGGCTTGAATCCGCATCTTCCTATTCTGTTTTCAGCACTGTTTGTCTCAGTATAGCTGCTGTTGTACCCAAGGAGCTGGCAATAATCTTCCCTGCCTGAAAAAAAGGGGGGTCTCCCTTCCCACTACCTCCTTCCACCGCACACTCGGACTGATGATTGAAAACTCTTTATATCACCAGAGGAAAGACTTCAACACTGCTTCTCCCCAACTCATAGTATAGTGATTAATTTACATTATTGTGGAAATGCTGTGCAACTGATCATCTCCCAGCATGTCCTGGGGTTAGATGCTAATAGTTGAGACAGTTTTGGAGGTTAGACGGGAAGAGAGGATAGATCCAGAAAGGGTGGGCTGATTTTATCATTTGGCCTAGAGTTGCTATGAATGGTTTTATGTACAACAGGAACATAAATAAATTTGCCTTATTTCTAAGAGAGTGCATTCCACTGAAATGTTAAATATGACAACATGTGGGGCTATAGTGGAATGCATTCTCTTTACTCAAAAATAGTGAAGTAAACAAAATATAGGCACAAAGGAGAAAATATTCACATATCTCATTAACCCACTTGCACAAATATAAGTGGAAGCCTGGGGAAACCCTCAAGAGTTCACCTTGTCTTGCCTCTTGCCCTCTGTGAAGGCACTATACTGAGTCAATTGTCAGTAACTGCAATTAACGGGAAAATATTTAATATAAAGAAATACTGGGCAGGTAAAAGAAAACCAAGTAGAAGAAAATAAAGTGAGTGTTGGCAGAGGATAGAATCCTACACACACACACACACACACACACACACACACACACTCGGCAAAGCAAAATTAAACCAGCTGCCAAACCGTGTCTCCATCCTCACATTTGACCAGCTTAGAAAGTATCCCCTTATCAGAAGGATTCTCTTTTCTCTTCTTACAGAATGTTTTCTCTGAAATGCCTCGGTGAACTCCAAGATTATTTATTTTCAAACAGTCAAAGGTACACCAACAAAAGGATCAGCCAGTCTCCTTGCTATCCAGGCCTCAGTCAGATCGACACTTTTGTCTGTATAAGGAGGTGAGATGGGATCACTTCTCGGAAATTCTAAGGCCTTTACAATTAAATGAGTTATATAAAATGGAAGAAAAAAAAGACCTGCTGTAATTTGTTGAAGACTGCACCGCTCCTTTTAAAGTCAAACAGCCATTCCTGAGGGTGCTGGGAGGGACACTCCATCACCCACAGAGGGACTCAGTTGTGGGAAGAATCAGTCCAGGTGAGGCCAGGAGTGGCTGAAGGTGCGCAGGGCCTGTTCCCGGGTCTTGTGACAGGACAAGAAAGCAGGGACCTGGTCACTGGCTTCTTCTCAGTGTCCAGGAACTACTTGTCCTCCAAATACTTTCAGTGTTCTTCCCTGGTCCTGAATTTCCCAAGCAAACTCTGTTCTCCTCTCTTCTGTCAACATAGGTAATTCCCTAACAAAACAGTTGTGCCTTTTTTTTTTTCGTGCTTTATTTTACAGTGCTATACATGGGTACTGATATTGAATGGTTTGCCTTGGAAATGAACAGAGATCATTCTGTCGTTTTTGAGATTGCATCCAAGTACTGCATTTTGGACTCTTTTGTTGACCGTGATGGCCACTCCATTTCTTCTGAGGGATTCCTGCCCGCAGTAGTAGGTATAATGGTCATCTGAGTTAAATTCACCCATACCAGTCCATTTCAGTTCGCTGATTCCTAGAATGTCGACATTCACTCTTGCCATCTCTTGTTTGACCACTTTCAACTTGCCTTGATTCATGGACCTGACATTCCAGGTTCCTATGAAATATTGCTCTTTACAGCATCGG
>NW_011494792.1:505651-506785 GCF_000754665.1 Bison bison bison | reverse complement strand
TTTGCTTTGGCTCCATCCCTTCATTCTTTCTGGAGTTATTTCTCCACTGATCTCCAGTAGCATATTGGGCACCTACTGACCTGGGGGGTTCCTCTTTCAGTATCCTATCATTTTGCCTTTTCATACTGTTCATGGAGTTCTCAAGGCAAGAATACTGAAGTGGTTTGCCATTCCCTTCTCCAGTGGACCACATTCTGTCAAATCTCTCCACCATGACCCGCCCATCTTGGGTTGCCCCATGGGCACGGCTTAGTTTCATTGAGTTAGACAAGGCTGTGGTCCTAGTGTGATTAGATTGTCTAGTTTTCTGTGAGTATGGTTTCAGTGTGTTTGTCCTCTGATGCCCTCTTGCAACACCTACCATCTTATTTGGGTTTATCTTACCTTGGGCATGGGGTATCTCTTCACGGCTGCTCCAGCAAAGCGCAGCCATTGCTCCTTACCTTGGACGAGGGGTATCTCCTCACCGCCACCCTTCCTGACCTTCCTTGGATGTGGGGTTGCTCCTCCTGGCCACCGCCCCTGACCTTTTCATTATAGGGGACTGGAATGCAAAAGTAGGAAGTCAAGAAACACCTGGAGTAACAGGCAAATTTGGCCTTGGAATACAGAATGAAGCAGGGCAAAGACTGATAGAGTTTTGCCAAGAAAATGCACTGGTCATAACAAACACCCTCTTCCAACAACACAAGAGAAGACTCTATACATGGACATCACCAGATGGTCAACACCGAAATCAGATTGATTATATTCTTTGCAGCCAAAGATGGAGAAGCTCTATACAGTCAGCAAAAACAAGACCAGAAGTTGACTGTGGCTCAGACCATGAACTCCTTATTGCCAAATTCAGACTTAAATGGAAGAAAGTAGGGAAGACCACTAGACCATTCAGGTATGACCTAAATCAAATCCCTTATGATTATACAGTGGAAGTGAGAAATAGATTTAAGGGCCTAGATCTGATAGATAGAGTGCCTGATGAACTATGGAATGAGGTTCATGACATTGTACAGGAGACAGGGATCAAGACCATTCCCTTAGAAAAGAAATGCAAAAAAGCAAAATGGCTGTCTGGGGAGGCCTTACAAAGAGCTGTGAAAAGACGAGAAGCGAAAAGCAAAGGAGAAAAGGAAA
>NW_011494792.1:501595-504414 GCF_000754665.1 Bison bison bison | reverse complement strand
TTGATGAAAGTGAAAGAGGAGAGTAAAAAGTTGGCTTAAAGCTCAACATTCAGAAAACGAAGATCATGGCATCCAGTTCCACTACTTCATGGGAAATAGATGGGGAAACAGTGGAAACAGTGTCAGACTTTATTTTTCTGGGCTCCAAAATCACTACAGATGGTGACTGCAGCCATAAAATTAAAAGACGCTTACTCCTAGGAAGGAAAGTTATGACCAACCTAGATAGTGTATTCAAAAGCAGAGACATTACTTTGCCAACAAAGGTTCATCTAGTCAAGGCTATGGTTTTTCCAGTGGTCATGTATGGATGTGAGAGTTGGACTGTGAAGAAGGCTGAGCGCTGAAGAATTGATGCTTTTGAACTGTGGTGTTGGAGAAGACTCTTGAGAGTCCCTTGGACTGCAAGGAGATCCAACCAGTCCATTCTGAAGGAGATCAGCTCTGGGATTTCTTTGGAGGGAATGATGCTAAAGCTGAAACTCCAGTACTTTGGCCACCTCATGCGAAGAGTTGACTCATTGGAAAAGACTCTGATGCTGAGAGGGATTGGGGGCAGGAGGAGAAGGGGACGACAGAGGATGAGATGGCTGGATGGCATCACTGACTTATGGACGTGAGTCTGGGTGAACTCCGGGAGTTGGTGATAGACAGGGAGGCTTGGCGTGCTGCCATTCATGGGGTCGCAAAGAGTCGGACACGACTGAGTGACTGATCTGATCTGGTATATGGGTACTAGTTAGGGTTCAATGAGAGAAGCAGAACCAGCATGAGATAGATATTAAGAGATTTCTTGCTTATGGAATTGTAGGGTCTGGTGAGGTAGGTCTGAAATCCATAATGCCTACTGTCAGAATACTGGGCACGAGCAGAAGCTGAAGTTCCACAGGAGGAAATTCCTTTTCTTCAGGGAGGCTTAGTTCTGCTTTTGAAGCTTTCAACTGATGGGATCAGGCCATTCATATTATCTAGGATTAGCTCTCCCTGACTTAAACTCAACTGATCGTGGACTCTAAATGAATCCACCAAGGACCTTCACCGCAATACTCACATTACTGATAAGATCTCCACAAAATGTGTGTTCCAGGCACTATCCTAAGGATTTCATACATCACTTTGTTTATTAACCTCCCAACAACCTGATGAGGAAACGAAGGTACAGAGTAATGGAGTAAGAGTAAAGTGCTCAAGACTGGTTTGTAAATAAATTCCAAAACAACATTTCAGCCTGGGCCTGGTTCCAGGGACCATATTCCACCATGACTTTGCTGATTTTCTTTGGACTCAATCTTTCCAGATTCTTTAAAAAACATTTTCCAGAATGTTCAACGTTCTTTTATCAAGAGCAAATTGCTTTTCCTATCAAAATGTCTCCTCATACTCCAGAACACAGGCCAACTTCTTTGGGTGTAGTATTCATTATCTTTAGGATCATGATCACTTCTAAGATTTACTGTTATAATTACCCTCATAATTAATAACAATAGACATATTAATTTATCTAGCTAGAACTAAGTAATTTTGCTGAATCTTCATTGAGAACAACTGTATTTATAATCTATTTTATAGGTGGGACAAGAAAGTTTCAGTTCATTCAAAGGTATTCCTGGATCTTCCCTGGTGGTCCAGTGGCTAAGACTCTATGCTTCCAATGCAGGGGGCCTGGGTTCAATCCCTGGCCAGGAAATGACATCCCACAGGCCACAACTAAAGATCCCACAGGCCACATCTAAGACTCGGTACAGCCAAATATAAAAATAAATATATATTTGACAGACCGTGGCAGAGGCAGAAATGTTACTTCAGGTATTTAAGAAGGAATTGTTCGGTTGTTCTATGAACCAGACAAAATTTCTGATTGCCACTTGGAAATGGGAGTGACCAATGGAAACAATAAAAGTTTAGAAAGAAAAAAAAAAAAAAAAAAAGGCAGCTAGGACCCAAGTTCACCAATAGTCTGGAAATTATTTGGGAATTTAATCATTTTGAATAGGTATTTTTCTTTCCCTGAGTAATTGCTGAGGAGAAGAAAAGTCTTTCATTTGTGTCAAGACTCTGTGGTGGCTGAAGAAAACATGGATGGCCACACTTGGCATGTTTTTCCAAGCTGTCAAGGGTGTGAGGAGACAGGCTATCCTCGCCCATCCTGCTGACCTTCGCAAGCTAAGATACAGCCCTGAGCAGCCAGGTGTGAGGACTCCTGAATATCTTTACCAGCCTGAGAGAACTGCCTTTACAATATTGCCAAGCTACCTTCTGTTAAAAATCCCAGCAGCATCCCAGCTGTCCTGACCCTGGGGTGCACACACAACTAAGAGGCTTGTTTGCGACATGCCAGCCCCGCCCCTCAGCCTGTCACCCGGAAGACCTGTCACCTCCTCCGTCCCCATTCAGCCCTCACTGAGGAAGATGTCATTCTCCAGAGGGCTGCTTTGGGAGCCTGAAGGCTAAAACAAAACTGCCACAGGAGGGTAGAGGTTTATTCCTCACAAAATTTCTGCCAGTACATCACCTCTTTCTGGCTTGCTTTTCATTCCTGTTTTTCAAAATTATTTAACATTATTAAATATGTAAAGTACCTAAGTGTCAAGTAACTGATATCTAGGTACCTAACACTGAGATTAAATAGATGTTAGCATATTTTGCTTATTTGCCTTAGGTTGCTTCAGTTCAGTTCAGTTCAGTCGCTCAGTCGTGTCCGACTCTTTGTGACCCCATGAATCGCAGCACGCCAGGCCTCCCTGTCCATCACCAACTCCCGGAGTTCACCCAAACTCATGTGCATCAAGTCAGTGATGCCATCCAGCCATCTCACCCTC
>NW_011494792.1:464276-500048 GCF_000754665.1 Bison bison bison | reverse complement strand
CTTTGCTAGAAGTCGGTCCAAAGGATAAATTAAGTCATACAGGGAATAAAGGATCACACCTTCAGTGTGTCGGTCCCTGCTGCCTTCTCATACTCTAGGGCGATGGACACGCCTATGACTCACAGCTTCTAGGTCTGTAGCGCCTCTGCCTCTGGAAGCTGCAGCTCATTTATTCTGAATTAGGGAGATACAGAGATATTTGGGCAGCAGAAAGTACTTTGGAGGCTATATGGTAAGATATGTTGCAAGAAAAGGAGAGAGAAGGGAGACAGCGTACACAGAGAAGATGTAGTATGGATAATGGTTTAGTCAGTGCAACATCTGCTGCTTTAACAGATAGGGATCTAACAATAGGAGGAAGTTGATTATTTTGTCGGGATTAGTCCAAAATAAGTATTCCTCAACAGCAGATCACCTTGCATGTGGCTATATAGCGATCCAGGCACTGTCTACTTTGTGAATTCACCCTCTTTCGGGGTCTTGAAGTTCTGGGTATTCTGCCAGCGCATGGAGAAAGAACAGAGAGGGTTGTGTGTGAGGGTGTGTGGGCATTCATCACTTCTTCTCACATCTTTTTCTTACAGATTAATTAGTCACACGGCAGAACCTAACTACGGCTCAGTGGTAAAGAATCTGCCTGCCAATGTAGGAGACACAGGACATGCAGGTTTGATCCCTGGGTTGGGAAGATCCCTTGGAGTAGGAAATGGCAACTCACTCCAGTATTCTTGCCTGGAAAATTCCACGGACAGAGGATCTTGGTGGATTACAGTCCATGGGTTCACAAAGAGTTGGACACGACTGAGCCCACATACATACACACACACACACACACACACACACACACAATACCTAACTGCAAAGGACAGAGGTTTCAGATCAATTATGTACTGCAGAAGAGATAGAGGTTTGGAGATTCACACCCACAGCACCAACCACAGTGATCTCATGAAATGGAAGAGCACCTAGAGTCTGAGATGGTCTTGTCTAAAAGTTAGGCTGAATGCTTGTTAGTTACACAAACTGCTTCTCTAGGACTCCAGTAAGTCAGAATTTAATCACATAAGTAGAGAAAAGGTGCCACTGAGATTCACAGATGAACTCTAGCTCTGGGAAAGGTGTTTTATTAAAATGCTTCTGCTTTTCATATCTGTGAAGTACATTCCAGTCTCAGATCCCACTGTGTTAATTCCTCATATCTTTGGATGTCAGCTCCTCCTCATCACTCAAGTCTCAGTTTAAATGCAATACCTCCAAGAGGACTTCTCTCACATTGCTGTTTCTGAAAGTTTTCCCTACCAACCAGTCAAACTCCAACACAGCACCCTGTTTGACTTCCTCCATGGGCTTATCTGGATATGAAATTACTGTACCTGTGATATATATATTCTTCCTTTCCCACTGGGATGCAATCTCCATGAAAATCATGAACCCTCTTTTTCACAAACTGGCACTGACACTTCTTAATAAATGTTAAATAAATTAATAAAATACATTCTTTTCTCTATAAAACTAAGAGAATTCCATTTACTAGAGGTGTTTAAGAAAGCAGAAAGCTACAGATATCATTACAGTCATCCCCACTCTTAAAACGTATCAATGGGTGTATTGCTTTACTAATACTTTAAAAAATGTGTTACATTTAAGGATGTTACCATTATTCATTCCACTCTAAAGCAATTGAAAGAGAGTTTCTTAGAGTTCTCTGTCTCATATGTACAGCTGAGTTCAGAAAAGTGACATAAAATATACAATTGAAGAGCATACCCCCAAAAAGTTATGCTGTAGGTAATGTAGGGTAACTGTAGTAAAGTTAAAAATATGGAATATGTAAATCAACTATACTTCAATAAAAACACATTTTAAAATATGGAATAAAATAAACAGAATTTGTTCTTCCAGAATTAGGTCAATAACAAACAACCAAGCATGTTAATATCTATTCTAGGCTTCCCTGGTGGCTCAGATGGTAAAGAATCTTCCTGCAATGCAGGAGACCTAGGTTTGATCCCTGTGTTGGGAAGATCCCCTGGAGAAGGGAATGGCAATGCACGCCAGTCTGTAAATAATAATATTTCAGTCTTTACTGTAAGACTGATGTGGCATTTTTACCAGAAAGATAAAATGAATGGAGAGCATTGTACATAGTTGGCAATCAGCAACACAATTGGCAATAAAAAAAATTTAGATCTAAACACTCAAGAGATCATCATATGTTTAACTTAAGAAACATAGAATTTTTTTTTTTTTTTAGACAGAACTCTAGGATTTGAAAAACAAAACAGAAACTCTAGTCTATGTAGTCTAGAACAAGTCTAGCCCATTGCCTTTCAGTGAAGCACAATCTAAGGCTACAGAATCTCCTCTTTCTTTGTGATATTTAGGCACCTAAAATAATTTGTACTTCATCTAATGAACAGAGGGATGGTGTAAATAGATAACTTACATTAGCGTCCAACACCAAGCTTGAGTGTCCCCGACCCTTTCCCTCTCAGTCTCACTCTCAGAATATGTGAAAATTCAAAAAAATGCCTATCACAGACTTTACACTGTCATTTTATTTACATTTTTTTGCTGTTACTGCCCTACTCATCATCCCCAAGAGAACTGGCAGGTTCCCATTACAGTGGAGGTAACTCAATCGGTAAAGAATATGCCTGCAATGCAGGAGACTCAGGTTCATTCCCAGGGTTGGGAAGATCCCCTGGAGAAGGGAATGGCCACCTACTCCAGTATTCTTGCCTAGAGAATCCCCACAGACAAGGGAGCCTGGCAGGCTACAGTCCATGGGGTCTCAAGAGTTGGACACGACTTAGTGACTAAACCACTACCATTAAAGTGGAGGATCTAAAGTGCATTTTGGGTGGCAGTTCTTTTACGCTGTGGGGCATCCATTTCATCAGCTCAGGTGACTGAGTTTGAGATGAGGAACGACATCTTGCTAGGGATTCTGGTCCACACACTTGATGCCCACCATTTCCACAGACACAAAATGCAACATATTCTCCTGGCTTATTATCAGGTTTTCTTTCCCCACTGACTTGTAACCGCAGCACAGCTACAGCTGTGCTTTTCAAAGCCAAGCATGGAATTCAGGTTTCACTCTCCTGCCAACTCAATGCCTCATTGATTTCCTTTATTGTTTCCAAATATATTGTGTAGATAAATGAGCGGTGGATGGGATTTTTAAAGTTTGTATAAGGATTTGGTGAAGATTAAAAAAACCCCAAATGTTTGGGTATTCATACATTGCTTATCTACTCTCTTTGGAAACCAGTGGGAAAACATCCAAGAAGAGCTTTATATTCTTGCCAACGCTTCCTGTTCGAAGTTGGGTGAAAATAGCAGGCGGTCCTACTTCAATACTTAGATATTTTCAAACTTAGTCATAAAGAGAAGCTGCTTTAATAAGCGAGTTTGAGAAACAAACAGGTAAAGCAAATTCAATGTGAAATTTTGAAAGACTTTTGTTCTGGACTATAGATACAAGCATTCGCCATTTTGTCCAAAATGGTCTATATGACCAAAGTGGTATGAGTGAGATTGAAAGTAATGGTTCAAAAGTGTGTAAATCTTGGTTTACAATGATTTGTTTCATAAAGCTGGGTGATTCCTTTGCCTCTCTGCCTCTCTGCTTGGCAAAATTTACATATTATATCTAATATGTTTCTAAAAAAAAAAAACTTAGTGCTTTATGAATATAAAAGAACTTTAGAAAATTGGCAGTAGTTCATGACTTCCTCTGGGATC
Source organism: Bison bison bison (assembly GCF_000754665.1). Lineage (NCBI taxonomy): Eukaryota > Metazoa > Chordata > Mammalia > Artiodactyla > Bovidae > Bison > Bison bison. Next base: position 496,298 of record NW_011494792.1, on the reverse strand, counting down.
ACAGAGAAAAAAATCCCAAGAAACTCACATCATATAGTATCTGTAACAGGGCCATTATTTGTATGAGTCAAGTACCTAAGTGCCTACATTGACCAAGTAATGAATAAAAGAAAATTAAGTCCATTATATATATATATAAAGGTCTATATTATCTTTATGGAAACTTGTCAGATAATCTGAGATTTTTACTCCTAGATTTTTACTCTGAGATTTTTACTCTCCTAGATTCTGCTGACCAAGTAACAATACCCAAATGTCTTCCTCAAACCCTGCATTATTATACCATTTACTTTGTCACACATCTATAGGGAATCCTTTAGTATATAGAGTATCAAAGATACACTTTAAGATTTAATACAAGCAGCATTCCTTTTCCCTTAATACCTAATGACATGATTTTATATACAATGGTTGGCTATGACTCCCTAAATTTCAGCCATGTGTTATTTTCATAAGATTTTCCCAAAGGTCAACTAGGTGTTATTTATTGGCTGATTCCTCCATAAAAGATGTCCTGGCATTTACTGATCACATAAAATCATGCTGAGCTAAGCCTTGGACATACACATCTCTGAATAAATATATAAATGCTTTATGTAGTCTATGTAAGCAAATATAATAGGCAGCTATAACAGCTCCCATTTATTGAGTCCTTACTCTATAAAAGACATGGAGCTAAACATTTATAAGCACAACTTCATTTTATTCTTACAATAACCCTAAGAGGCAAGACCATTATTATTCCTGTTTTAAAGATGAGTAAAATAAGATTCAGAGTGGCTAAGTGCCTTGACTTAAGTTGCAGAACCTATAAAGTTCTTGCCCAAAGTAGTAGATATAATGGTCATCTGAATTAAATTTGCCCATTTCCATCCATCTTAGTTCACGGATTCCCAAGATGCTGATGTTCACTCTTGCCATCTCCTTCTTGACCATATCCAATTTACCTTGATTCATGGATGTAACATTCCAGGTTCCTATGCAATATTGTTCTTTATAGCACTGGACTTTACTTTCACCACCAGACACATCCACCACATACACCATTTCTGCTTTGTCTCAGCCACTCCATTCTTTCTGGAGCTATCAGTAATTGCCCTCCACTCTTCCCCAGCAGCATATTGGACACCTTTTGATCTGGGGAGCTCATCATCTGGTATCATATCTTTTTGCTTTTTCATACAGTTCATGGGGTTCTCACAACAAGAATACTGGAGTGGTTTGCCATTCCCTCCTCCAGCAGACCATGGTTTTGTCAGAACTCTTCACTGTCACTTGTCCATCCTGGGTGTCCCTGCACAGCATGGCTCATGGTTTCATTAAGTTACTCAAGCCCCTTCGCCACAACAAGGTTGTGATCCATGAAGGGCACTCAAGCTTAGACTCTTATTCCCAGATACCATTTCCACTTGGTTTTTCTGTCACCAACATCCTTCACTTGCAAATTCAGCATTTTGGAGACAGTGGTTTAATATCCTGTTTGCCCCTAATTAGACTCTGATTGGGTTTCCCCAGTGGCACAAGAGTAAGGAATCCGCCTGCAATGCAGGGGATGCAAGTTCAACCCCTGGGTCTTAAAGATCCCCTGGAGGAGGGCATGACAACCCACTCCAGTATTCTTGCCCAGAGAATCCCATGGACAGAGGAGCCTAGTGGGCTATAGTCCTTAGGGTCACAAAGAGTCTGATATGACTGAAGCGACTGAGCATGAGCACAGACTCTGATTATGGCATCTCCTGCATGTTTTTATATACACTGACTACTTCCTAAACAAGACTGACAACTCATTTTTAATGGATGTTTAATGGAGCTAGACAAACCAACTGCTATGGACACAAGCCACTGCCCCTGCAGCCTTTGAGCACCAGTCCTATACACAATACAGGAGAATGTTAGATTGTTTGGAGATTCAGAAGGTCATCTTTACCTTTTATCTACTACATAAATATCTTGGTTATTTCTCTTAAAAGTACAGCTGTGTATACTTCTTCACATCATTACTCCAATAAATTTATGCTTAAACATCAAGCGTCAGTGCAAAAAACAAAAATTTTGGTTAATTTTCAAGTCAAAGCTATGGTTTTTCCAGTAGTCATAAATGGATATGAGAGTTGGACTGTAAAGAAACCTGAATGCTGAAGAATTGATGCCTTTGACCTGTGGTGTTGCAGAAGACTCTTGAGAGTCCCTTGGACTGCAAGGAGATCCAACCAGTCCATCCTAAAGGAGATCAGTCCTGAATATTCATTGGAAGGACTGATGCTGAAGCTAAAGCTCCAATACTTTGGCCACCCGATAAGAAGAACTGATTCATTGGAAAAGACCCTGATGCTGGGAAAGATTGAAGGTGGGAGGAGAAGGGGACGACAGAGCATGAGATGATTGGATGGCATCACTGACTTGATGGGCATTAGTCTGAGCAAACTCTGGGAGTTGGTGAAGGACAGGGAAGTCTGGTGTGCTTCAGTCCATATGGTCGCAAAGAGTTGGACCTGAGTGAGTAACTGAACTGAACCGATTTTTTCAAGCAGTCACAGAAATAATTGAAAACTGTTCCTTCATCAACAGTTGATCTTTTAAAAAAGTATAAATATTTGAGAATTTTATTATCTTATTACTTTAAAAATCTCAAGTAATTTCTACAACAATGTGTATTCATTCTGCAGTATATATCTGTGCTAATTTTTTGAACCTTAGGTGCCTAGAGTAAGTCATGAAATATGTATATGCTTTTGAGTTTGTTCCAGGGATGATGTTTGGTAGGATCTGCTTATAATTGTGAAACCTTTATTTAGTTCTGGACAATGACATGTTGCTTCCTCAAAATCCAAATAGTGAATTAGTTATTTTATGTGAGGATAATGAAACTAGTCACTGTGTTTAAGATACAATGTATGAATAAATATATAACATTTATTAATAAGGTAATAATAACTATATTATTAAGATCTGCTAGATTCTGGGCATAGCCAGATTTTCATTGTTAACTTGACATAAAGTCTTCATACCAACAATCCAAGAAACTTCACTTTATTCATTAACATGACTTGGGCTCTTTGTTCTGATGGATATAACCTTACTCCCCGTTTAGACCAAACTTTGAAGTCTGTCAACTATTTCCATTTCATCCAGCACAAACTCATTGGATATTACTTTGAGTTTTAATAGTATAAATGTATGTTTTCTTACAATATCAGTTGGTTATCAGTGAGAAGGACTATTCTTTCTATTATTTTGTAAGAACCTACTCAAGTAGCCTTCATGCAGCTTGTAATTTTAACCAGGACATGCAGAACCACTTAGTGCTAACTAAGCTGCATTTAGCTAAAATGCTAAAGATTATCCAGGCACAAAACTAAAGATTTTTGGTTAGTTGTTGTTGGTCATGAATTTCATACACTTTGCAGCCTTTTATGGAATTTGTAATACAGTCTTTTCATGCTTGCTTTACCCAGAAATACACTCATTATAACGTTGGACCTTGCAAGGCAGAAAAATGATGACATGTGATTGCTTTCTGTAAAGACCTTTTCTCAGTTTTATGGATTTATGTTTCATTATTTATACCCGTATGCATGTTGCAGTTTTCCCCCACAAGTGCCAACAGAGTACAAAATTAGGAAGCTATCTCTTCACTGCCTCTCTTTATTTTTAATTCAATGTTTGGTGGCCAACGGTGATCCAAGTGCACAGCCCTTCATCCATCTTATAGCTAATTAAAGGTCTAGTGGTAGCTTTCATGATAATTCACAGACTGTAGAGTGTAACAGGCAAGATAAACTTGCTTTAAATTTTATAAAAGGTGTCAATATCATCAAAGAATAACTTCAGGAGAAATTATCACAGTTTTAAACTCTTACTAATTTTGAGTTTTAGAGAAAAATGTTAATTATCCACATTTGTTTATATTTTAAAATGCCGTACATGACTTTAAAAGAAAAACATTTTAAGCTGCCTATATTGTCACATACCAATATGTCAGGAGAGCTCTGGTTAAAATTTTTAAGGAAAGACTTTACTGTACTGAAAACGTAAGCACATACATATATAGGAGGAGAATACTGAGCAACATTCTTATTTTACTGTAGCAAATGTCATAGGAAAATATCAGCTTCTTCTCAGATAATAAACTCTGGTGTAGCCAAGCATTGAAAAAAATGAAAATTATAAAGAAGTTACAGATTTGCAAAACAAATGAGAAATAACTGCTCAAACAATTAAATTATATAGGAGATCATATAATTTATGGGAGACCTCATAATATGACCATAATGTCACAGACCAGTTTATTATGTGTATCTAAGAGCAGCTTGAAACTATTAGATCCAAAATACATTTCTGAGAAAAAGACAGCCAGCTTCTAAAAGAAGATTTTGAGAACACATGAAGGCAATATTTCCAGCTATGTTATAGTTTACAGAATACTAAAGCCCATGCCAGAAGCAATCATACAAGCAAATAATACTCTACAAAATTAAGCGACAATAGACTTTTCACCAAAACTGAATTTTCCTAAAGAATCATTTTGCTAAGTTTTTAAATTCTATTCTGTTTCTCACAGCATACATATTAAAAAAAAAAACAAAAACAAAAAAACAGCTCAACAGTGAGATGGTAAATGATTAGGGTGGTATTTTTTTGTGTACCCTCCAGATCAGGCATCTTCCAAAATGTAGAAGTCTGCTATGATGTTACTGACCAAGACAGAGTGCTCTCAAGAAGGCAGTCATCATTTTGTGGGTTCAACCGCAATGTATCCTCCAGAGTGTCAAAATAGTCGAGATTTGTGTCACAAGTAAAAGTAGATCATATCCCAAAACTTCAGAAAAAGCACAAGAACGAGAGAAAAAAATCAATTGTTTTTATTGGATTACCCTACTTCTGTTTAGCTGAAAGGGCACCATATTCTTGAGTGTATATAGAGTAAGCTTCAATTTCCTCTGTTTTATAAATAAACACCCTGCTAATTGCAGACAGCTACAAAACACAGAACCAAATATTTCAAACTGGAACCAACAAAAAAGAGAAAAACAAAACTATGGCAGATTAAACACTGATGTCGGGAGAGTGGTATTTTTCCTTCTCTGTCAGAATACATACATGTGTGTAAAGCCCCATGGCATTTTACTGTCCCGTTCCTTATAATGCATGCCCATTCCTATAATTCATGATACACAGACACTGCTTCATCAGTTGCATTTCCTTTCAAACTGAAGCTAAATTTGTGAAGGGGAACAAGTTCATGGTGGGTTCCTATCTTCACTTTAAATGTTGCAAGAATAATTAATGGTAAACAACAGTTGCAAAAAATAGAAACATATTATGAGTTATGAGTACAGGCATGTATGTGTCTTAGTAACTGGAGATTGTTGATCACAGTAAATATTTATGTCCTTAAAAACAGGAGTTCCACTACAAGGTACCCTAATTCAAGGGTATGAGGAAAACCTATTTAAGAAAAAAAATGATAACTTATTTACCTGGTAAATTATATAGAAAATCTCGGGGAGAATTTTAAGGAGATTTCCAAAGAAACAGAATTTCCAAGGAAAAAGTTGTATTTTCCAGTGGAAACAAGGAAACTGGAAAATTGATTGTAACTATACATATTGAGGACAAGAGAATCTCATTACTTACACAAAGAGCCTACAATCAGAACTCTACTTTTGTTTAAATAATGGTAGGGTACAACCCAGAAAGGGATGCTAGCAGCCAGAGTTGTCTGGGGAGATGGTCCGTGGGTTTCTGAGCCTGGAGCAAGAGAAAATGAAAGCCCCTTCTAGGAGAGGGGTTAACAAGAACCAAGCAAGTGGTCCAAAGGAAGCTTGGGGAGAAAAAAGTCAGAAGCCAGCCCAAGGCAACACAATGCCAACCAGAGACCAGAGTAAATCTACCAGGTGCAGTACAGGCTGGCTCGCCTGGTGGCTTTTGTAGGATGCTTTCAACCTCATGCCTGAGTGGGAGAGAGAAGACATTAAGGCCACCCATCTGGTTCTTTCAGCGTGATGATCACATCATCTGGTCTTTTCTTTTAGTTTGTGTATGAGAAAAAACAGGGGAAACAAATAAAAGCTGTATGTGAAGATGTGTGTGCAAACACACAAACACACATTTGCAACCATAGTTAAAAATAATAGCCCAAAGGGACATAACCGCAAGCCATGTCAGGGCAGCGTCTGCGGTGTGTTTTTTGTTCTTGTTTTTTTAATCTTTCTGTTTCCAGAAAGTAACACGTTTTATGTGTTACAATGAATGTTTGCTTAATGATTGAATAAGGAAGAACTTTTGTCTCTCCTATGACACTATGCTTTACAGTTCTGTTTATCAGGGATGAACAGTTGTACTCAAATACTTTGATCCCAAAATAATAAAAATTAATCACCATATCTTATCAGACAGTTGTCATTATTTTTTTAACCTTAAATCTGTTTTTAATCAAAAATATAAATAAACATCTCTAAGCAAGTTAGCCTTTGGGAAGGGGAAGGTGGGGAATGAACGAGCCTTCTGGGGTCTCACAGATCTGAGAGGGGGTTACATGAGAACGCACTTAAGAACAATTCGTCACATTGTGCACCTATGATCTGTGCACTTGACTATGTGTAAGTTATACCTCCAACATCAACACTGTGTAAGCCAAATAAAATGTGTCTTGAGGCCAGATATGGGGGAAAACAATCTGCTTTAATAAAAAAAAAAATGTACTGCAGAAATAATTTGGCTTAGCTAAAAGAGCCCCTCAGAAGTCAATTCCTGAAAAGGCATCTGGAAATAGCACACGGGTAAGAAAGCTGTTGGTCTTGAAGCCTTCCTTGCCTTCTGTCTAAGCACCAATATAATGAAAGCGAAACTTTTGGGGAATCCCATGGACCTCTGTCCATGGAGTTCTCCAGGTAAGAATACTGGAGTGGGTTGCCATTCCCTTCTTCAGGGGATCTTCCAGACCCAGGGACTGAACCTGGGTCTCCTGCATTACAGGCAGATTCTTTACCATCTGAGTCACAAGGAAAGCTCCAATGTATTGATGTCCTCCTATAGAAGGGAATTTGCAAAAGATTCATCAGTACGTTTCTCAAAGATTCACTAATGCCACATGAGTTTATCACATTCTTACAAACTCCCATCCTTGGGGATTACCCATACCTTCTCTTCACTGTCTGAAGGGCAGAATTTGAGAGAGAAAATTTTGCTGTAGTTGAACACAAAAGGGCCAGTCCTGGCTGTTAGAAAATCTGGCCCTTAGGCATTCAAATATCAGCTTCAGTCCTTGTGGCCCATTTATTTTTTGCTAGACTTCTTCCCAAAGCATTTGAGATTCTCAGAGTGATCTGGAACCAGGGTCCTGAGGGCTAACGCCTAACTCCAAGCTTGTGTGAGAGAACTCAGCACTGTTCCCATGATCCAACAGGCCTGGGGCCAAAACTCTGTTTAGTATCTTTGATGCTATGCACAGAAATAGGCAATAATTTATCTAGCATCCAAATGAGTCACATAACACCGGCAGCAAAGAAAATTATCATTTTTTAGTTTACTTGTGCAGCATTAAGAAAAAAAATTAAATAAACAAATACAGATTATTTTTATAATGAATGCAATCTTCTTAGACTAATAGCCAGAGAAGAGCTATGATTGTTATATGTCTAAAAATCCCAAATGGCAAAATATAATTAAAGTTAGAACTGTTGAACAAATAAACCTGTTAAACACATAATATTACCAGGCAAAATAGCTATGTGTTTATCACTTTGCCACTGTAATTATGTTCACTGCAACTCTTCATGCATATATTAATTTTTTGCTAACATTATAAAGGCTAAAATATAAATTGCAGAGCACTGAATATAGTTTCAACCAGAAGAGTGTGGTAAGAAATGCTTGTTATTTAAAAACAAAAATAAAAAAGACCTTGGGACTTACTGTTTATGTGTGTGTGTGTGTGTGTGTGTGTGTGTGTGATGTGTGTGACAGTTAGTAGTGTCCGAGTTCAACTCTTTGCAACTCCATGGAGTATAGCCTGCCAGGCTCCTCTGTTGATGGGATTTCCCAGGCAAGAATACTGGAGTGGGTTGCCATTTCTTCCTCCAGGGTAATTTCTGACCCAGGGATCAAACCCGAGTCTCCTGCACTGCAGATTCTTTACCACAGAGCCATCTGGAAGCCCTTAATGCTATTACTAACTGCTTATTGCTTTACTGAGAAGTAAGGGTCTTCTAATGACAGGTATACTGGCCTCAAATGAACAATAGACATATGTCTCCACATGGACATTCAGTTAGAAAATTCATGAAGCTATCTACTGCGGTGTCCTTGAGCATGAGGCACAGAAACTGTTCGGTTTAACCTGCAAAAGGAAATACCAGGAAATGAACCTAGGTTGCTATTCCCATGTAAATGGAAGACAAATATTTTTAAGTAATTTTAACTAATTTCCAAAGTTTATGGATAAATTGTAATTGGATAGATGTGGTTAGAGTGGGTGTGTTAGTTATTAGGAGCCAGGAAAGGTCAGGAAATTAATTCCCTTGGGGTGAAACTCTGTATCCAAAAATAATCAAGAAGAGACTTTGAAATGATTTCTGAAGGCTTGACAAAATCAGTGCTAAAGACTGCCTGGGGAACAACAACAAAAAAGATTACTTGTAGTGAATAGCGACAGAAGGAGGAGGAGAAGGCAGAAGAAGAGGGAGGTAGAGGAAGGAGAAAGAAAACAAAATATCTGTAAGTACAGAATACATAATGAACCCTTATTGCCTGTGTTAATAAAATACTATTGATACCACTTATAAGTTAAAGGGATTTGAAAATTTTAATAAAAATCCTAAGCTTTCAAGAACAACAGTAGAGACAATAGAAACATTTCCCCTTGAAAACTTTCTAGTGTTAATTGATTTACTTGAATTTAGATGTATCTAGCTTCCATAAATTAATGTTTACCATTAGAAATATGGAGAGTCTAGAAACAGATACAGGAGCACCAATAAATTGACCAAACGAATGCAATGGTTCAATCTTCATGATGATTAATATCTAACCATAGTAACCACCTTTGGGAGGGGGCAGATATTTTTCAGTACAATGACTATATTTTATTTTGAAACTATTTAGGAGAATTAAATATTTTGTAAAGTCAAAATTAATGTGTCTTTACATGTGATCAAGAAAGTCATAATAATTTTATTTTTTCAAACTTCCTTCAGATCTTCCCTGGTGGCTCAGATGGTAAAGCATCTGCCTACAATGCCTACCATGTGGAAGACCCAGGTTCAATCCCTGGGTCGAGAAGACCTCCTGGAGAAGGAAATGGCAACCCACTCCAGTATTCTTGCCTGGAAAATCCCATGGATGGTGGAACCTGGTAGGCTACAGTCCATGGGGTCGCAAAGAGTCAGACATGACTAAGCAACTTCACTTCAGTTCTCTTAAAATAAATGCCAGGAAACCTTAAGTCAGCCACCATATCTATTTGGTTCAGGACGTAATAACTACCAACACCCTGCCAAGTCCAATGCAATGGCCATTGTGCTTGCGGTTTTGGAGTGTGAGGTTCCATTTCCTCACCTGCGTTTTAATTAAAATCACTCATTCCAGTTGGGTTACTGAACACCTACCAATCTTTAGCAACTCTAATTACTCAGCTTTTGCAATGGAATAAAACTTAAGTCATTTTGAAGGACATCATCCAACCAGTTAATTTATTAGGAGGGATGCTCATTCACTCACCTGTGTTCAACTCTTTGCAGCCTCATGGACTGTAGCCCATCAGGCTCCTCTGCCCATGGAATTTTCCAGGGAAGAATACTGGAGTAGGGTACCATTTCCTTCTCCAGGGGATCTTCCCAACCCAGGGATCGAACACAGGTCTCTTGCACCTCCTGCATTGACAGGTGGGTTCTTTACCACTAGCACCACTTGGGAAGCCCCACATAAGAGGGTGTGTGTGTGTATGTGCTTAGTCACTCAGTCATGTCTGACTCTTTGCAACCCCATTGATTGTAGCCCACCAGGCTCCTCTGCCCATGAAATTTTCTAGGGAAGAATACCGGAGTGGGCTGCCATTTCCTTCTCCAGGGGATCTTCCCGACCCAGGGATCGAACACAAGTCTCCTGCATTGCATGTAGATTCTTTACCGTCTGAGCCACCAAGGAAACCCTTACAGGAAGGGAGGAGGCTGCAAACCTGGATGATCTCAAAAGGGAAACTATCATATCACAGTTGGTCCCCACACATCTGCACTCGTTCATAACAACACAGATGGGCTCTCTTTAAACAACAGCAGCAAAGGTTCATCTTTTGCTCACACCCTGGGTAAAGACTGAAATCTTTTGCCTGAGCTGAAAGGGTCTGACCATCATGCTAGCCTCACGCCCTGCCCGCTCCCTCCACCATTCATTGTGTGGCTGCAATATCAAGCTGATTCGAATTCCCAAATATTTAATGCTAATTTATCCCCGAGCATTTGTACATACTCCTCTCTTTAAATGAAGTTATGGTTTCCCAATTCTTCAACTTGCCGTCTCCTGCATCTTTTCCTTCAACCCCCATTTGAAATATCACCTCATCCAGGAGGTCTTCTTGGAGGATGAAAGCCCATAGATGTCTTTGTTCAGGTTTTCAAAGAGTCATCTTAGGTTTGCTGTGTCTCTCCTATGGGATTATAAACTATTTAAAGATAGACACCTGTGTTATTAATCTTGAAAACCCCACTGCCTGTCATAGTTCATGGACACATGGTTGAAATCACTAACTCAAGCCAGTTGAATAAACAGATGAGACACAAAAGCAAAAATAGAGGAAGAGGAAAAAGGAAAGGCAAAATGAAAAGTAATGACTGTTCTTAAGTGGAAAACTACTCTATACTGGCAAGGCACTCGCAGCCCTTTAAATACTTTTCCAAACTCTCTTATATTAATACATCCTGCCCGCATGGTGCATAGATGGTCTCCTTCAGGTTGATATGAGGAAGATGAGACTCACAAAGATTCTAAAGAGTTGGCCAAATGCAAACAGGTAATTGATTACAGGGTTAGAACTAAGTCTTGTAACATCAAGTCACAGTTCCCTTTCAGCATCTTGCCCTGTGCTGTATGTTGCAGAAAAGACACATCACGAGGGAAGGGTTATAACAAAGGGTCTCCCCAGAGCAATTCTGTAGACTCCAAAACGTTTCATTTAATAAACAGAGGGAGAAAAAGATCTCTTTCTAGTTTGAGTGTAGTTAACCTCAGAATGAAACTAGATAACCTTGCTGAAGTAGTTGGGAGGGGGGTCAATTTTCTGGAAAGAGAAGCGGGAGACAAACAAGTGCTGGCTGCCGCAGCCAGGATTCCATGTAGAGGCTTCACAGAGACTAGGATTGAGTGAGAGCTGGACTGAGCTTGTGGAATTCCCTGTGGAACTTTAGGGTGCAAAGATTGGCCATTGGAATAGGTTTGACTTTATCAGCAAAGAATGAGTTCAGGCATGGAACAAAAATCCTGGCCAGATCACTTGGCCGCTGTCACAGAGAGGTCTTGTAAACTCAGGCTGTCATTGAAAAGATGTGGTCTGAAGCCTTTCCAAGGCATTGGCAATTTCTAAGGAGCCATGTCCACGGAGGTACAGATAGAAAAGCCTGTGAGGTCATCCAGTACAGAGAGCTTCGAGTATTTTCAGTTAGTTTTCAAGCCTCCAACTGAAACGCCCAGCTCCCTTTAACACGATATTAAAGTGAAGCGACTTAGCAGCAGCAGCAGCAAAGCCCAGTGACACGGTGACCACCTTACTCTCTGCAGAAAATACATGGAAACTGAAAGTTTCTCCTTATTTTGGAAGAATGGATTTCTTCTATTGTTTATTTGAAAAGAATCTCTGTTTCCCACTTATTTTGGAGGAAAGACCCAGGTGAGCTATGGGGTCACCTGATCCTGTGGGAATTCCATCAACTTGAACAGTATTGTGCAATGCGCACAAATTCCCCCAGCTGACCTGGGATGTTAGAACCGATGTTACCTGCAACTAAATCCATGTTTGTTCCCTACAATCACAAGACACTAGCTCTTGGATGCTACCTGAGATTTTGCTTCCAATTGGAAGCTGTTAGGATGCTGACCATCCTGTTTTAGTTCCCTGAACTCCCAAAATCTCATCCTTCTACTCACACATGACAATTTATGCTTGTGTGAGTGCTCAGTCGCTTCAGTTGTGCCTGACTCTTTTGCAGTCCCGTGGACTGTAGCCGGTCAGGCTCCTCCATCCTTGGGATTCTCTGAGCAAGAATACTGGAATGGGTAGCTATGACCTCCTTCAGGGGATCTTCCTGACCCAGGGATCAAACATGCGTCTCCTGCATTGCAAGTGGATTCTTTACCCACTGGGCCACCTGGGAAGCCCATGACGTTTTACAGCACTATACTATTGGGATTTTGCTGTATATGAGCCAGAGGTATTTATTTAAAATCATTCAAAGAGGCATCGGAGGGGGCAGGTAAATAAATACAGGCAACTGACAAAGAGAGCTCTCATGGGGCCAAGAACAAATTCTTGGTGATCTCATGAGAAAAAAAAGGGGGTCAGAATTGTTTTCGTGTTGCTGTGTTTAGGTCTATAAACATTTTATCACCTGATTGCCAACCTACCTTGAAATTTGATCAGCATCAATTCCAGCCAAGGATAGTGTCTTAACAGGCTGTTATATCAAATATTAACACTATTTCAGTATCTTTAGGGACGCAGAATTATCATTCTTCAGAATACGAATTAGAAATAGTTGAGCCATGTTATTCCTTAATCTTTTTAAAAATAAAATTTATTAAATGAATCCCATGTTGCTGTGTTCCTCTATGTAGCCACAATGCTCCAAAAGCCAAACTAATTCCCCACCAACTTCATGTTTCCAAGGTGCTAACGTTAAATAATCTAAGAAGAAGAGTTACCCTGGCAAAATGCTATTAGCTGTTTGGAGACTATATGCTGGATAAATCTTGCAAATAAGTGAATAAATAATAAATGAATGCCCTGGGCCCTTCCTTCACCAGACTGATACAGCGCAAACCTGATAGAACGGACTGACTAGAACCTTAATGTATGTAAATGCCTAAATTGGATAATTCAGGCAAAGTAATATATTGTAGCTTGGTGCTTATTATTTCAATGTATGTTATATGCATTTGCAGTGTGTGAGTTCATAGATTTCTTGGTTTCTGCAATCTCCTATCTTCTATGATACCCTATCTTTAAAGTGTTGCACAAAAATCAAGAAAACATTATTCTATAAAGCTTAAATACCGTGTTTGTTTATACCAACTACCCCAAAGCAGAGTTCCTCCTTATAATGAGGTGTTTTCTAACAGCATGATAGAGTATTTTTAAATTAGCTTTGACAAGCTTATTGTGAGTCAGATGTCTCCCAAGTGTATGCTTGTCTATATCCACACAAGCCATGGACACCGCTGTGAGGTCTGGGTGGGATTCTTTAAATTTCCTCTTATTTGATATCAATGACCTGAGCAGCTGAGAACGTTCCTTAAGCTCACGGAGGAGAGTTATTGTTGATTTCCTTGGTTGGTGGGCCCTATTTTCTCACTTAATGTGAAGGGGTGAGAGATGAAGGCCCTTTGTTTAGCTCTACAGTGGATGATTTTCCAGCCACTTTGATGCATTCTGTTTGGAAAGAGAGTTCTGGAAATCATTCCTTGCTACATTTATAACTCGCTTCATATTTTTGGTTTTTTTATTCAATACAGCTTTAGAATTAAAATACACACGCTCACTCCTCATTTTCCTAAAGCAAATATAGAAACCTCCATCTTGGTCATTGGACCAATTTCCCCCTTGATGCAGGCAATCAATCACGGGTCAGGTTTACAGTCACGTGAAAAAACATGAATGTGGCTAGCCACGGTCTGAGGAGTTTGTGTGATTGTCCCAAGACCTTTGGACTTTAATGCACCTGACTCTTTCTGCCTCCTTTTCTATAGCAAGGGATGATCTGTTTTATTTCAACTTCTCTAGAAATCACAGAGGTAATGGGATTACCATTACTTCTCCCTAAAAAGTGTCCAGATGGAGAATAAGTCACCACATGTGTTTGGGAGAAAAAGCATTCAGTCGTGATGTTCTCTAGTAAGAGGTTCTAAAGAATTGTCTAGCTTGTATTTTGAAAGACTCTTCTTTGGATAGTCTATTTATCAATTTTTTATTTTGCTTCTGACTCTCCCTTTGTTGATCACTCAGCCTCTTCTGTTCCTCAGTTTGCCCTCTACATTCTGGACTACATCCCTGTCCCATGTATCTTGAGACGAATCTTGGATGTAGGTGGTCAGTGGAGAAAAAGAAGAGTTCTTTTATCCAGAAATGTTATTCACATTTATTTTATTAGAGTCACTCATTCCTACAACTACCTTTGCAGCAAACAATGTATGGTTTTGTATAAGGACAAGAAAAATCAGAGCTGCTGCATAAAATGAGAAGTTATATAAAGAAACAACGTTGAAACAAAGAACATGGAAGGAATTGAGTGGGAAATGTGCCAATAATGAAATGCATAAGCAGCTCCACAGGTGAAGAGCAGTGATGCAGAAATGGTGGTTTTGTGCTAATAAATGTTTCATGTTTAATTGAATCAACATAACATATAGGCTGTATTCCTTGCCTGAGGCTCAAACTTCAATTCAACAGAGAGATAGGATAGCTACACACAAAAAGATGAGAATGAGATGGTGGGGATAGAGGATGGGAAAGACAGAGGCCCACGTCAACAGGACCAAAGTAGGTGGGCTGCTGGAGGCAGGTGTCTCGGCAGCTTATTTGGAACACCTCACTTCTGCCCATCACCACTCAGGTGGGCTTTTGAGATTCCCATCACCTGCCTCAATCAATCTGCTGTTTCCCCTTTATCCTCATACTTTGCTTCCTGCTTTACCTGTAGCTATTAAGCGTGTATTCTGTGTTGATTAATTATATTTATGTACAAAGCTGCAAAGGCCTGTCAGAATTCCATTTAAGTTGCTTGTCATCAGCTCATCACCACCTGGCAGGTCTGTTCTTCTATCCTCTGGTGTGATCCAGGCAGATCTGTGATGCAGAGAGGCAGGCTTCATGTCAATAACCAGGGCCCAAGGTAAACCCACGGGTGTCATTGTGCTGTGATTTGCAGGATGCAGGGCAGGGAAAGAAGAATGTCAATTAAGTGCAACACAACTACGCGGTGTGTATGTCTTCCTAGAGTGGTTTACAATTCCCAGGGCTTTTAGACTGTGAATAATTGACACTTCTGTAAGGTGGATCACTGTAATTGTCCCCATTTCACTGAGGAGGAAATTGTCTTGCACTCCGGAAATGCTCATTTATGCTCTGTGTATCTTTGCTCTGCACCCAGGTACTTCCCCGGGGTGCTGTGAGGACCAATTACTAATTATCCAAAAGAGCTCTTATGTTCTGATGAGATCCTCTGGAATGCAGGCGTCTGTAAAACAGTGATGATACCTTTTTCCTGTGGTCTGTATCTATTGGCATTGGACCAGACACCTTTGGTCATTGAATCAACACTGAATGAAATAGAGGAAAGAAAGAGAAGAACAGAAAGAGAAAGGTGTCAGAGATAGGGTTCTCCATCCAGCTATGGTTCAGGTGTCAAGACAAACCCAGGAAGAAACAACTTCATGGGATCCTTCCATTCAAAGGATAAAAAAAAAAAAAAATCAGAGCATGTTAGACAACTTTAGAACTGGAAAGTTCCTTAAGTCTACCAGGTACGAAAGCAAGGATAATAAAGATCTGGCACAAGATCAGCTACGTGAATAGGGAACACTATATTGTACTACCTAATGAGAAAAATGCAAATCACTCAAAGGAAGCACGTGACTAGGCTGAAGTCAGTGTCCTGCGATGCTCGGAGTTAATTAGGGAAGAATTTCAAGAGAAGAGTTTTGACCAAAATTCCAACGAGAAGTGATAATGGACCAAAGGACACCCGTTGACTCTGTTGGCTGGTAGCAGGGCGGTCATGAACATGTGGTTTTAGAGCAGATATGCCATATTGGCATAATCATGTGATTCTGGGTAGCTATTTAATTTGTCTGAGTCTCAGTTTTTCTCACTAGTAAAATGGGAAAATAGTAGCACATGCCCAATGAAGGTATGGGAATGACTGAATGACACATGACCTCAAAAAAAGTGAGCTGAGTGATGGACACATAATGAATTATCAATAAATCCACTCCTATATTGTTGCTGCTGGAGAAGGCAATGGCACCCCACTCCAGTACTCTTGCCTGGAGAATCCCATGGACGGAGGAGTCTGGTAGGCTGCCGTCTATAGGGTCTCAGAGTCGGACACGACTGACACGACTTAGCAGCAGCAGCATATTTTTGCGGCAGCTGTTGCTTTGCTCCTGGCATGAAGTATGTGCTTGAAGACTATGTATTGAATGGGTGAGAATTTATCTTTTCGGTAGGTTATTTCTTTGCTTTGGTGTAACAGCATTTGAGAGCGAACAATGGAAAAATGAACTTTAGCGAGGCGCTGGTATCCTACGACTAAAGACGAAAACAAAGCAAAAGGCCAGCAACTCACAGGTTCTCCACTGCACTGTGCTTTTTGTAAGAATGTTACTTTCTGCACTTTCTTCCTAACAGTCTGCTTCCCTTAAAGCAGCTTCCCTTCTGCATGCTCCACTGGTTCTGCCATCACTGCCAACTGGTTTCTCCCCCTTTTCCTCATCACTGTGCTCACCAAGGTGTTCAGTGATGCCTCCAGTGCCTGACTCAAGAGCCACTCTTCATATCCCCTCTTCCTTGACTTGCTGGCTGCATTTGACATCTGGTTGGCTTCTTTCAAAAGGTGAATTTTTTTCTCTCTCTGTGCCTTTTATGACATGACCTATTCCTGCATTCTGCTCTGTGTTTCTGACTGCTCCTTGCCAGATCCCTTGTTGTTGACCACTGATATCCATAACAAGGACTCTGCCTGTCCCCTGCTCCCCTGATCCCCCTGGCAGAGGAGCCCCTGGACTCATCAACCTCGTGCCCTGCCAGACATCTGCTCCCACGCATGGTCTGAACTTCTCTTATTCCCTGACCTTCCCTGAGGTCCTTGCCTCTGTGATTTTTCAGTGTACCCTACCCTCTGCTGGGACGCCCTCCCAACTCCCCTTTGGTCTTCTTCCAGGTCATCCTTCAGGTCTTAGCCTAGATGGCATGACTTCAGGGTGGACTTCTCTGATTTTTGCACAACTGAGTCCCCTTACATGAGCGTCCTCCATTATACCACTCACCCTGTTTTCTTCTAATTACTTATAAATGCCTGTATTCCTCCCGGAGTCCCCACTGGTGGTGTGGTGCTGTCTGTTCCAAGTGAAGGTTCAGTGTGGAAGAGGTGAGCAAACAGAAACATCCCTCCTGTGCTCTGTGATCCCTGGAGTGGGACGGCTCTGTCCAGGGCAGAGTGCCTTTGTCCAATTACCCAAACAGAATTTTTAGGTCAGCAGAAGCCCTATCCTCTAATAGGAAAACTGTCTGCATTGTTCACCACTGAGTTCTCAGCTCCTATTGCAGTACCTGGAATCTCTCAACTCGAAACGGTTACATAAATCAGTTTGACACACTCTTAAGTTCTAAAATGGCACTGCTCTCTAGAACTCTCATCCCTGACCCACATTATGACGATGGAGCACTTGAAATGTGGCTTCAGATGTGCTGAGTGTAAAGTAGGCATGGAGCTTGAGACTTAGCAAGAAAAAAAAATGCAACCTGTCTTGTTAATAATTTTGTAGTGATGACAAAATGAACTAACATTGTAGACCTATCGTGTTAAGTAAAATGTACAATTATGGTGAGTGTCACCTGTTTCTTACTCTTTCTTTTGTGAGTGGATACCAGAGAATTGGGGGGCTTCCCCAGCGGCTCAGAGGTAAAGATCCACCTGCAATGCAGGAGACCCAAGTTTGATCCCTGAGTTCAGAAGATCCCCTGGAGAAGGGAATGGTTACCCACTCCAGTATTCCTACCTGGGAAATCCCATGGACAGAGGAGCCCGGTGGGTTACAATCCATGTGGTCTCGAAAGAGTCGAACATAGCGACTAAAGAACAACAGCCAGAGAATTTGCATTTGAGGTCTTCATTGGCTTTCTGTTGGACATCATGATTCCAGACTTTTTTCTGAGGCTCTGTTTTATATCCAAGCACTCACTGGGCATCTCTAGCTGACATCCCACAGACACTTTCAACTCAATAAAAGTGAATTTGTCCCATTTCCCAATGACTGACTCCTCCTCTTCAGGTGTTAATGGCCACAGTTCACCCAGTCACCTAAGCCCAAACACTGGCATATTCTACAACTCGGGGTTTTTTTTTCCCAAATTAACTTTCTTCCTCCAATTTACCTTTATTCTTCACTTACCCTTCACAATTCTATACAAATGGCCACTAGACTCTCTAGTGTGAACCCTGTAATGACTCTCCCTCAATATTATGTAAGGGATCCTCTTAGGTAACATGTTTACATATAAAATGACCTTTCATTATGATCAGATGACTGTCTTCCTCTCTGCTTTCTCCTCTGTGTACTCACAAATCCCCTCTGCTTAATGCTAATTAAAATAGCCATTGACTGAGGATGTTCCAAAAACACCTTCTTACAATATTTTATAATTCTCATTTTACAGGTGGAGAAATTGAAGCAGGGAGGTTAAATAACTGACCCAGCATTTCACCTAAATAAGTGACGGGGCTGGTATTACTTGAACCTAGATTGTCCGACTGTGGAGTCTGGCCTCTTGGCCATTGTTCTTGATTTCACTTCTGTGGTAATGAAGTCATTTCTATTCTCTGAATGCATCGATATTTCTTATACTTTTCTATCTTTACAAGATTGTTCTCTATGCTTGGGAACTACTACTCTTTCATCATCTTATTTACCATATCAATTCTTTGACAGCCTTTAAAACATGCCCCCAAAGACACTTGTGTGGAAAGTTATCAGACTTTACCAGGAATGTTCAGAAGTTTTCTTTTGCTCTCTGAGCACCAAACACAATGTAAATACTATTTGTCTTCCTTATTAGGATTATGTCTCTCTTACATTTTGAGCATCAAATACAGTGCCTGACATACAGTTGGTTGCCTGTGCATATCCGTTGGATTTGGAGCTGCAGGGAGTGGGGTGGGGTGGAGAGAACAGCACTTCTGAATAGGACAATCCTGGCTAGGAGGTCCGGAGGTTGCTGACTGAGCTGACATTGAACTCTTGAGATGTCCAATTCTAATGTGAGAAACACCATTCATCCTAGTCACTCTCAGTGTGGAGGTTTTCATTTATGGAACAGTTTTTAACAAAGGGTCACAGGACTTCAAGACAATGTTGGAGCTGAGACAGTTTAATACTCAAGCCCTTATTGTGCAAAGTAAGCTGTGACTCCAACGATTAACTCACACCTCCACAGAGACACTGCCAGGTAATATTAGAGATTGTATTTGAATCTGAGTCTCCTGTATTCCAGTCCACAGATCCTGGCTCTTTCTTTTAGACACACAGATAGAAAGATGATTTTATACATACACATACACACACACCCCTCCGCTGCTAATGAACTGATTCAATCAACGCAACTGTTAGAAGCCAGACACAAAAGACCACCTAGTACCTGATTCTGTTATTATGACATGTCCAGAGTGAGCATCTCCACAAAGACAGAAAGCAGGCTGGTGGATACCAAGAGCTGGAGGGAGGAGAGATTGAGAAGGGACTGCTAATGTTCTGAAATTTTGTATCGGTGATGGTTGTACAACATTATGAATATAGTAAAAGCCACTCAGTTATACAACTTCAAAGGGGTTACAGTTCAATAATAATAATAAATGCAAGTGTTTAATAATAATAATTGCAATAAATGAAAGTGTTTAATAATAATAATAAATGCAAGAAAAAATAATAAATGCAAGTGTTTCCTTACCTAGAGCCTGGATTCATTTGTGGCAATAATGAGGGCTAATAGAATTTCAGTGATTTACAGACTAGCTCTTTTCTTACTTCTAAACTTTACAAAGAAATGCACTACTTTGCCAGGACAGGGAAAATGTATCCAGTCAACGCTTTAAAAACCAAACAGTCAATGGAAAGAAATCAAGCTGATTTCATTTTGCTGACTTACTTTTCCCAATTTTCACCACTCCCATAACTATCACCATCAAGGAAGCTACCATTTTTGTAATAACTATTCTTCCCCACGTTTTCTGCAAAATGCTTCACATGCCTTAGTGCATGCAATCCATACAACAATCTAAGAGGTGGATCACTATTACAATTTCTCATTTTACTTTTAAGGACACTGAAGGACAATGAGATTTAATCAATTCCACAGGGTCATAGAACTTTTCAATGGCAGAAACTGCAGTCATATTTCAAGTAAACCCGACACCAAAGCTTATGCTCTTAACCACTAAGCTAATCCATGTGTCTGATTTTTTATTTAGAAAGATAGAATCACATTAGGTTCCCGTTGGTCCCTATAGTTTATTTGACAGAAACACAAAGTAAGGATCTGGAAAATAAGGTGACTCAACCTCTCCTGGGCTCACGAGTTCCTAAAATTTTCCATATTTTTCTATACCACACAATAAAGTGCTGCAGAGTCATCAATATTTATTGTGTATGACTGACTCTCATGAATTCTTTCATAAATATATGCTGCCATACAAACACATGCATATGCATATATGTATATTAGTATCTAGTCTATGTGTCTCCAATGATACAGACCCTTGGAATAACAACCAGCCTGTCAAAACACACTAAAAGAACTACATTTTGGAGAGAATTACAGTATCATTACCACTGACATGCGTAGAATAGATGCGTGTCCCTTAACTACTGCCTGTCAGGGCCTACTCTCCTATCTCAGCACCCAGTTTAAATAGTCCTCAGCCAGCTGCCTGTGGATTCAGCCAACATTGCATGTTAATGCAAAAGTCTGATTGCCCAGATGGTTATTTCTAGGCCTTTCATCAAAAATAGTAACTGAGTGTGGGTCTGGTCTCAAGCATAGCTACCCTGCATATAGGCTAGCAGCTTCTTGCTGTCTTCATAGAGCTCTCCTTTGAGAGGACTGGATGCGTAGATAGTGGCTATTTTGATAAGCCTCATCAGAGACAGAAAGAGCAAAACAGAAGAGACTGGACAGCAATCACTGAAATCTATGAAAATCTCTACAGTGCATTATTCCTCGTATCTCTGTGTTCTTCCTTTCGTTGCTGCTATTATTGTATACAGAGTGATATTGTATATAGACAATTCACTTTATTTGTGAACTTCCCTGAGCCAGTGTTCTATTTTCTTTTATATATCTCAAAATCACCAGTACAGTGGTTTTGCACTTAATAAGTCAAATAAAGATGTGCCAAATTAACAGCCACAGAACAAAACATACCAGACAGACTTCAGTTGCTTCTAGAAAGTACAATGGGAGAAGTTCTAGCTTTGGGGCTTGGTTTACCCTCTGCCTGCCCCCAGGAGAAGAAATACTAGTCTATTGTGGAAAATCAGATCCTTAGGACAGTTCTTTTAAGCGGTTCAATTTGTGAGAAGAAATATTATTAGAACAACTCTCAAAATATTATCTAAGCAACTTTCTTTAACACTTTTAAATCCCTTTTATTAGAATTAGAACTAGAGGTGGGTACCAAGACCTTGGGTGCCATTTTTGTCCTGACATGGCTTGGATTTCTGGGGAGTCACTGCTGATAGCACTTCCTGGAAAGACAGATTCCACTGCCTCGTAGGAAAGCCTCCCTTCTTAAAACCGACATTAATTCAGGCCTTCATCAGCCCTTCCTGGTTCTGTTTCACTAAACAAACACAGGGATAAATAGTTTTGAGTTTGCTTTGTTGATTCTAGTTCTGCCCATAACCAGCTACCTTTTCCTAATCTTTCCCCTACTAGAAGCAAAAAATTTCACAGGGTAAAATTGTTCATTTCCATCTCAGCATATTTTTTCTTACATTTGGAATGACTTGGCTCAGCTACCCTGACCTTGAAATGCAGCCCCTCCACCCTAGTAAGAAATCAGCAGGAGCTGGAAGGTGGAGAACACGAAGTTTCCATTTCTTCGCAAATCCATTTTTATATGGTGAAGGCTAGGCTGGTTCCAAAGGCAAAAGGACAGCCTATTATCTGAAAGAATGATAGATAAGGATTAGGTTTAATACTGGAAAACATTTAGCAACGGAAAGAAAGACTGCATTCATGACAGAAATAAAAGGGACCATTCTTTGGCAAAACATAAAACAGTGTCTGTTGAAACAACTCAAGTTCTGCGCTGCTTTGCATGGCTCCCTTCGTTGCTCAAGGATGGCAGCTTCTCTCAGGCCTTTGAGGACATGAAATGATGACAGATAAAGGTCCTGTGCCAAGAAGCAAGAAAAAAGTCACATTTTGATGTGCAACTACTTGATTCTCAGCCATCTAGAAATACAGAGAGGAGGCTGTCCATTGCACTTCATGAACCGCTTTGGCAGCGCTGGGTGTAATTTCCAGTTTTCTCCTGCTCTGCCACACAGGGGGCAGTTCCTTACCTGAGCTTTCTGGCTTTAAGGAGAAGATCAACCCCACGTGTGTAATCTACTCCAGGTGTATCTATCTCTTTGGCTCTGTACCCCACTGACATTTTGACGTGAAAGATTAGCTTTTTCTGTGTGAAATAGTCATAATGACATAGGCCAGAAAACTCTCATTCAACTCACTTATTTATAGCAACAACTCATTTCTATCAGCATTTTTAACATATGATTTTTTGGCATAAGATAGGGAAAACAAAAACACAATCTTAGTCATGCCTTAAATTAAGGGACAAGAAAAAACAAGGTCATCTACCACTTGTAAATGATTAACAAAGCTTGTAATACACACAACCGATTGTATCACTGGAAACAGAATGAACTCTTTATATGGTCAAGGTCATTTTCATTTGTGTAGTGTACGAAAAAGTGAACAGAAAATACAGAAATGTTTTAGCATTTCACATGTCTTCAGAAAACTTCTCAGATACATCTGACTAAAGGACTAGTAACATTTTATTTTCTTTGTATATGAAGTAGCTAATAGACACCAGCCATGCCAAGGGGGGGAAAAAATTGACTTTGTTTTACTGCAAGCAGATTTTATGGCTTTCTCTTTTGATGTCTGAACCATGAAATATGCCAGAAGTACTTTGTTGCTGTTTACAGTACCTATGTACACTCTTAATGAGTTGCCATTTTTTACTACCTTTAAAGAACCTTGATAATAAAATTTTTATCTACAAATTAAAAAACAAAACCCTTAAACGTGCTCTGCATTTCTAAAGAGGCAAAGCCCAGTGGTTTTCCTCATTAAATGCTGCTTCCAAGAATCTCCCTTTTGTCTAAGACTGTAGTTCAGCTTGTTCATAATAGATAACAGGTTGAGACACATGATATTTAATTTAAACCATGATTGTAAAAAGAGAATTTGGCTTCAGCTCTTTCAAAGATGGATGTTAAAAACAAGATAACAGGTCCCAAATGGAGTAACTTATGCAGGCGCCACGTCACCAAACCGAGATTTAACTATTTAATACATTTTCAGCTCTCCCAGAAATAGGCTCTTAACCAAATAATCAGGAATCATCTGATCAGCATTAGGTACTCTGCCTGATAGGCCCCCCACCAACCATCAAAAATAACCAATCTATGTTTTTGCCTGGTACAACTTCCTTGTTCCTGCTCCCTTCTGCCTGTAAAAATCTTTCATTTCACACAGCTCCTTGGAGCTCCTTTCTACGTGCTGGGCTGGATGCTTCATTGAATCAAACCAATAAGATCTTTAAAATTTACTCAGTTGATTTTTTTTTTAACTTGGATAACCTGAAAGAAGGAGTCTAGGTACTTAATCCTGAGACCTTAGTGATGATGCTCCTAATTTTAGTTTTGTTTTGAAGTCCCTGGTACAATATGGGAGATGCAAAGATTTACTCAGTAGGAAAATCTTTGTAAAGACTTGTCCTGATAGAAAGGAGTTTCAGTTCAGTTCAGTAGCTCAGTCGTGTCTGACTCTTTGCAACCCTATGTACTACAGCACCCCAGGCTTCCTGTCCATCACCAACTACCGGAGCTTGCTCAAACTCATATGTCCATTGAGTTGATGATGCCATCTAGCCATCTCATCCTCTGTCATCCCCTTCTTCTGCCTTCATTATTTCCCAGCATCAGGTGGCCAAAGTATTAGAGTTTCAGCATCAGTTCTCCCAATGAATATTCAGGACTGATTTCCTTTAGGACGGACTGGTTGGATCTCCTTGCAGTCCAAGGGACTCTCAAGAGTCTTCTCCAACAACAATTCTTTGGTGCTCAGCTTTCTTTACGGTCCAACTCTCACATCCATACAGAAGGAGGCTATATTTGTTCATTTGACTGAAAGGCAGCGGTTGGGTAATAAGGTGCAGCATTGAGTCCCCTAGGCTGATAGGTGACCCCAAATCTCACTTCCATGATGTCCTAGAATGTTGTTACCCACCTAGAGGTCAGTTACTCTTGAAAACTGCTGAATGTTGTTACTGAGGTAGAAATTAGTTGAAGAGGGTGATGCTGACACAATGTAAGTCTGGGACAGGATTTGGAACAGAAAGCCATAGAATCAACCTAAACCCAAATTTAGCCTCCTAAGTATTAATATGTGAGCAGACTGTGGGCACTTGGAATAGAACTCAATCTGCACATGCTATACGCCCTGAACATCCAGAGAAGCCCCTGCAGCTGCAGCTGCGGGTTAATGAAGGCCTTCTCTTTCTTGGTGAGTTTTCTCCATTTCTAAGGGGAAAAAGAGAAGCAAAGCATCACCTACTTTCTCCCCTTACCACTAAGAAAGAATATGGTCTTAGGCAAATCTGTTTCTCTCCTCAAGAAGAAAGAATGAAAGTTCTTTGTTGTTCTCCCCATAAAGCCTAATTTGACTTTGCAGCAGGGACCATTTTAGATAATTACTCATCTGAAACACAGATCAATTAATGTGATAGTTCTACTAGTTGGATAAAGGTCTTCTTTCATGCTTGCTTCCTGAAGTTTATGTAAATAGGTAGAATGATTTTTACCACTAAATTCTTGAAGGATTTTAACCATCTCTTTAGGCATGGTTTTCCAGAAACTTCCTTTTTTATATGGGTGACCTACCAAATATGTTCAATATTTAAAATTTCAGTGGAGTTTGGTGCTGAGATTTATTTATATCAAGACTGAAAGACTGATGAATTTGGAAGATCAAGGAAACCATCTGGGTCCTGCATGAGAGCACATCAGGACCTTGAACAAGCCTCTGTAGGCTCATCAGCCGAGTATAAACATGGGTGACATCTCCCTTTTCTTGGCCCATGGAATAGTTCTTACCAATATATTCTATTTCCTATAAGAACTTGTTCTCCATTTAAGAAAAATTACTGAAAATGAATGTTAATAATAAAATATTAGAGAAAAAGAAAATCATATAGATATCTCTATAAATAAGAGCCAAAGTGGGCAAAAATACCATCTCTAATTTACAAAACAGAAATAAACTCACAGACGTAGAAAACAAACTTACTGTTACCAAAGAGGAAAGGGTGAAGGGAGGGATGAATTAGGAGCTTAGGATTAACATATACACAGGCCTGAATATAAAATAGATAACCAACATGCACCTACTGTATATCATGGGGAACTATACTCAATATCTTATAATTATCTATAAGATAAAATAATCTGAAAAAATATATAGATATGTATATTATATGAATATTCTTATATGTGCATCCTAAGTCACTACAGTTGTGTCAGACTCTCTGCGATCCCACCAGGCTCCCCTGTTCATGGGATTTTCCAGGCAAGAATACTGGAATGGGTTGCCATGCCCTCCTCCAGAGGATCTTCCCAACCCAGGAATCTAACCCGCGTCTCTTATGTCTCCTACACTGGCAGGTGGGCTCTCTTCCACTAGTGCCACCTGGGGTAGTCTTATATATTTGACTATATGGATACACATATGGATATATAAATCATTTTGCTATACTAACCTAAAACTACCACAACATTGTAAATCAACAATACTCTAATTTAAAAAAAAAAAAAACTGCTGGATAATGTTAAAAAAAAAAAAAAGACTGTAGCCTGAACTGAATTGTATTAATAGTTATTGAGTAATTTATGCCATATGCTTTACATACTTTGTTTCAATTAGCACTCCTAACTATTCTGTGAGGTAAACATTATTCTAAATTTGAGATGTAAGAATCGGGGACTCTGAGAATGCAAGAAACTAACCTTGGCAGTTGCTAACTGGTAGAGCAAGAATTTGAGCCCAGGTCCCTACCTCCTGAACCTGGATTCACTTCCCTCTACCATGCTGGCTTCTGGCCAATGAGTGAGTAAATACCTTGCCCAACTAATTCGACAAAACTCTGCTTCTCTGATTCTGTCTCTGATTCCAGGTGATGTCTTAATCGTCAGGTTTTCACCAGCTGTCCATGTTCAGAAAGTTACGAGTAGAGCTCATCTCATATTCAGTACATAGAAATATTCACATTCAGAAGGCAAGTGTGCCTTCATCTCCACTGCCTCAGGATAAAGTCTTAGGTCAGTTTCTTGGGCACAAAATATCTGCCTGACCTGGAAAACTTGTTAAAAGAAAAGAGTTTACTGAGGCCCCAAGTTCCCTCAGTCTTGGCCTTTGAGGGTAAGCGAGGGTCAGAGCAACAGCGTGGCGGATTATTCCATCAAGTTATATTGTTAAAGTTACATGGAACATCAGGAAACGTCAAAAGCCTAGGAACACAGAAACGTGTCTCCTAATCCTCTCCAACAATAGCAGTAACCACAGCAAGAACTGCTTCAAAAGAAGAAAGAATCAATTGTTTGGTCTTGTCATGTCCTAACAGTTTATAACACAAAGGGCATATTCACAGTGCAAAGATAGTTTGTCTTTCTTTCCAAATAAGGGACACCATATTTTAAGGTATTTCTATAGAAGTCCCTCCTCACAGGACTCTGTAAACAGCACTGGTTCAAGAACAAAATCGAAGTGTCCATTCGTGAGTTTGATTCACCGTATATTTTAGGAATTCTGGTTGAATATTTGTACATGTGCTCCAACCTAAAGAAGAAAAATACTTCTTTGTTTTTCCTGTTGGCTATATGACAGACACTCGAGGTTCACCTTTCAATCTGTGAAACAATGATTTCTTTTCAAACCTGAAATCTGAATATCTTTTCACCATAACAGTTGCATTTGACCTGTACTTTTTTTCCAGTTATTATCTTCCAAAGAATATTTCCCACTCCATTATCCTCCATGTTTTCAGCCATATCCAAAAATGGCTGCAACTTGAGCTCCTGCATTTTATGGACTTACTTTTCCATCAATGAAATCTAAAGTAATTTCAGAATCATAAGTATGTAAATAACAACCTAACACTCTGTATCATGGCATAATTTTATTTGGAGAAACTGAAATATTTGAAAGTGAGTTCTTCAAATCTTAACTGACAACAACTGGCTTACAATAAGTCATAGAGAATATTTTAACTATTAGAACAAATGATAGAGAAGAATGGAAATTTTTGGACAGATATTTTCTGTTTTGAAAAACATCTTTCACCCTTCCGCATAGGAAACAATTTAATTTCAACACCAGATCATCGAGAATTGCTTCACTGTGGTCCACTGTGGAGATATTTGGGATTTTGTGAGTGTTGTTTGGAGTGGAATGCAATTCTATTTAGATTTCTTCTTTGATTAGTAAAACTAGTTTTAAAAAATCATATACATGCATACTTAACTGAGATATCATGAAACAATTATTTTGTAATTAAGTT
Source organism: Bison bison bison (assembly GCF_000754665.1). NCBI lineage: Eukaryota > Metazoa > Chordata > Mammalia > Artiodactyla > Bovidae > Bison > Bison bison. The sequence continues at coordinate 468,468 of NW_011494792.1, read as the reverse complement.
TCAAGGTAATTAAATATATGTATCTCATTTTTTTTTAATTTTTTGGTCACAGCATGTGGGAGCTTAGTTTCCAGTCAGATACTGAGTCTGCATCCCTTAAACTGGAAGTGCAGAGTCTGGACCACCATGGAAGTCCTGAATATGTCTCGCTTTGACTGGTCTCATTAATTCAGGGTCTTTGGATAGAACATACTGTGTATATAAGCTTCAAAGATGATTCCCTGTCAGAACAGAACAGAACAGTTATATCCAAATATAACTCCAAATACTCATGTGTAGCCAAAAACTTTTCCAAAAATATAGTGTACATTGAGATTTATGTATGGTGTCCTAATGTGTGGTAGAGTTCTTTTTTTACTTTTTGGTTACATCTATAACTTACAAGTTACATGTGGAATTTATTTTTAAACTCCACTATTGCTTCTTCATTTTTTTCCATCCTGACAATTGATGTGGTTGGAAGTGTGATGGATTTGGCTTTAGCAATTGCTACTTACGTACCAAATGCGTGGGCTTCCCTGGTGGCTCAGATGGTAAGGAATCCGCCTGCACTGTGGGAGACCTGGGTTCCATCCCTGGATTGGGTAGATCCCTTGGAGAAGGGAACAGCTACCCACTCCAGTATTCTTGCCTGGAGAATTCCATGGACAGAAGAGAAGCTCCTGTTGTATCCCAATTCATTGACAGAGTACAGTTAACCCCTACTTTGGAGCATAATTTTGCCTTAATTTTGTAAATATTGTATTTTAGTGATTGGAAAATAGGCTATTTCTGAAAACTCAAACATAGAACTAATTTCAAAGAAAAAACTTTAGAAGACAGAAGCTTCAGAATCGTGTCTAAAAATATGAATAAATGCACCTTTATTGATTTCAAATGCATTTTTTCAACCTGTTTTGCAATGGCTTGCTCTAAGTAGATGTATACATTTTAAGTCATTGTCTAGCATAAGCTCTCTTCAGGAACATTCTTTTGAGACTGGGTAACAAACACTCCTAGAGTTGCCGAAGAAAGAAGAGGACTCTCTTTTCTCCAAATGTGTGGAGAACTTAGAGTCTCCTTAGTAACTGAGAGTGCCATTCTGTGTGATATTCAGTGGTTAGCTGCTGCCACCCAAATTTTCATCCACACCAAGTCACTTGCAAACATAGAGTAGAGGCCAGACTGCATTTCTCTGCTCTGCTGGAGTAATTATTAAACATATCATTCAAAATCCTCTTCACTCAAGCAGAAAAGATCAGTTTGAATGACCATGGCCATGTCAGCTTTTCCTGGGAATGGTAGAGCGCCCATACATACACGCACACACATACACACATTCATACTTATTTGGACGTGGTTTAGTCACTAGGTCGTATCCAACTATTGTGACCCCATGGACTGTAGCCCACCAGGATCCTCTGTCCATGGGATTTCACCGTTATCTTTTTTTCTTCCCCCCTAAAATGTTTACCATTCTCAGGAATAGAAATTTTCTCTTCCTTGCTCTCAGAATGAAATTGTGTTTGCTGTACTTTCCTTCAAAATGCCAGTTTGAAATTTTTCAACTACTCTTTTGAAACAATAAAAGCTAGTGATTCTCTTTAAATCACAATGTTTACTGACAAGGCTCTGTATATGACAGATTTGGACCCTGAAAAAGAAAGGAGTTACTTCAAAGGCTGTAAGCAGAAGGCAATTAGTAAGCATCTCCTGTAAAATGAGAAGACCCACGCCCCTGCCCATCTGACCTCGGGAAAACTAAAGGATCTAAAGTCCCACAACAGGAGCAGCTTAGAAACACTCTTACTATCTGCGTGCCTGCATTGCAAACATGACAAAGTAAACCAAATACTGACAGCCAAACACTGATAGTCAACAAGAACTAAAAATTATTATAGGAATTATCAATATCTTATTAGCTAGTCCCACCTAGACAGTGTTCTCAATTGTATCAGAGTAGTGTCTTTACTGACTAAATCAATATCTCCTTATCTGCAGATTATTTAAGAAAAGAGTCCAAGGACAAATTATTAGACTATTCATACAAAACATTACAAAATATATTACAAAACAGTAGATGGGAAGAATTGTGTGTTTTTCTTAAGCCAAATATAGATGCCTAGAGATACTTGCATATATATCTAATTCTTTCTTTCCATTTATCTATTGGTCTGCCTGTCAATCTATCCATCTGTCTCGAAAAATCTGGTACTCAATTCGCCTTGTACACATTGAACCCCATACTGTAGCTTCTTAGTTACTGGACTATTTGAAATTATCCTTGGTCTTTATTTTTTTTTTAATTTATATCACACCCTACTCCAGTACTCTTGCCTGGAACATCCCGTGGATGGAGGAGCCTGGTAGGCTGCAGTCCATGGGGTCGCGAAGAGTCGGACACGACTGATCGACTTCCCTTACACTTTTCACTTTCATGCATTGGAGAAGGAAATGGCAACCCACTCCAGTGTTCTTGCCTGGAGAATCCCAGGGACAGGGGAGCCTGGAGGGCTGCCGTCTATGGGGTTGCACAGAGTTAGACATGACTGAAGCGACTTAGCAGCAGCAGCAGCAGCATATCATATTCATAGATATTTAAAAGACATGAAATATAGCAATGCTAGGAAGGAATTATCTAGGTTTGTTTTTTTTTTAATTTAAATCACAGATAAGCAATACACACTGAATTGTGAAAGCTCAAATTCAGACAGTATAGATGAAAAGAGGTTAAAGCATACAGCATAACAAAAGATTAAGCAGGCAGAAGACTTATTCTAGAGCAAGAGTTCCCAAAGTGTGATCAGAAGACCCCTGGCATTCCAAACTAAGACCTCTAAAGAGTCCATGAGGTCAGAGCTAATTTCATAATAAAGTCAGATGGTGTTTTCCTATTTCATTCTCACTCTCTCATAAGTGTCCAGTGGAGTTTTCCAGAGAGTCCATGATCTGTGGGATCATAAGGGGACTTAAATAGAAAAGCGAATGTAAAAATCCAGCTGTCTTTTATTAAACCAGATAATAAAGAAATGTTTAAAAATACAAAACAATCCTAGTCATAATTTTTTATGTTGAAAGAGATAATTACTTTTCATGAGAACATGCATTTATGTCAACATGTAATGGTATTACTATTGTTATTTTTAAATGAGTTAATAGATGTTGAAATATCCATTTCAACTTCTACTATAAATACTGACAGACATAACCCATGTTTATAGGAGTTTCTGGGGGTGTTCTCAATAATTTATAAGCATGCAAATGCGTCCTGAGAACTAAACATCTGAGTTCACTATTTTAGAGCTGTGAACTACTCATTTTATTTTAGTTACTGATTTTTCCAGAATCAAAATTAGGGAAATACTCATTATAAAATTCTTCACAATAATTCCTAACAAGATTGGATTCATATTTCTTGTATCATTTGCTTATCAACAAAATACAGCCAATAGATTAATTTTATATATGATATTTAATATTTCTCATTCTACCTCATTCATTCCTGGCCAGGTACTCACCCAGAATCTTTACATTTAATGAAAATATAGTAGGAGGTATATTCCTTGATGTATATTATGCATCCGATAAATCTTTGGTGACTCGATTTAAATTAAGGCTGCTTCTTCACTGAAGTTTATTTGCTTAAGTTGTTAAGGTTATTTCTTGCTCTGTTTTTAACATACCATGGAGTGAAGTGAAGTATTAGTCGCTTAGTCATGTCCAACTCTTTGTAACCCCATGAACTGAAACTTGCCTGGTTCCTCTGTTCAGGGGATTCTCCAAACAAGAATACTGCAGTGGGTTGCCAGTGCCTTCTCCAGGGGATATAAAAGTCAGCAAAATAAGACTGGCAGGCATTGGTGCAGTGGTTAACAGAGGACTTCCCAAAGCTACCCTGACTGGGCTTAAAGCCTGGATCTAATGCTTGTTCCCATGTGAACATGAATAAATTCTTTAACCTCTCTGTGCCTAAACGTCCTCACCCAAAAATCAGAAATAAAAAGGTTATTTTGTAGGTAATAATCTCCTGCTATACAGATTAAATAAGTTAATAATTGTAAAAAAAAAATATTAGAACTGAAGCTGAAACTCCAGTACTTTGGCCATCTCATGCGAAGTGTTGACTCATTGGAAAAGACTCTGATGCTGGGAGGGATTGGGGGCAGGAGGAGAAGGGGACGACAGAGGATGAGATGGCTGGATGGCATCACTG
>NW_011494792.1:462568-464176 GCF_000754665.1 Bison bison bison | reverse complement strand
CCGGGAGTTGGTGATGGACAGGGAGGCCTGGCGTGCTGCGATTCATGGGGTCGCAAAGAGTCGGACATGACTGAGCGACTGATCTGATCTGATCTGATCTGAAGAATGGCTCAATAAAATATCATTAAATTCAACTGCTGCTCAAAGCAAGTGCATGGACATTGATGACTGATTTTCAGAGAAAAATTCTGCATTTAAATAAATTCAGGTACCTGAACCACTTAAATTCCATGTTCGTTTCCATCTCTAAATGTAAAGAGTGGCAAGTTAAACATGAGTAACAACCATGACTACACTGATAACACAGACAGGAGAATGGCAGATCACAGATCAGAACCTGGAAACAAAAACTTAGAGGCCTGAGAGAGAAAGGCAAACTTATTCAGCTAACAAACCATCAAAAAGATAACTCGTGAAACTCTCTAACCTACTCAGCCAATAGATAGAAAGTTGGGCCAGGCCTTTTAACCGTGTTTATTTTTGAATTATATAAATGCTGACATAGTTTTAACATTATCACAAATATTATCTTAATAGTGTCTTTGTAACTGTAGCTCCTCTTTTGAAAGTATCTTTAAATGATGAATACATAGTTTCGAATAACGTAGTCTAGCTAAGTGCAAAGGAAGAATTAGAAAATTTCTACAGCTCTCCATCACCCCCGGCTTTTGCAATTTCATCTGGTTGATCTTCCAATTTATATCGTCCAACAAGATAAAACTCCTCTTCCGTTTGCCAGATTCTAAGTCCCAAAGATGTGGCCATAATGCAGAATGGATGGGCCAGACTTATCAACCTTGGAGCGTACTCAGCATCGTCCAGTTTTACTGTCCTCACGCCAAATATCCCAGTCTGGCTTGTTTACAATCAAAGGCAAGGAATAACTTCCAACTTTAATTATGGTTTTGCTCCTTTCTTTTAAGCCTCTCTGAATTCAAATTATTAGATGAAATAGAGCACTTTACCAGGAAAGTTACCACACTGAAATTGCTTTCTAACATAGCTCTATTGGCATGCAGAACAGTCAGTCATCTTCCCTCCCATGTTCTGTAGGGAACAAGAAGCAGGTGATGGCAGCATTTTGATACTGTGTGACAGGAAAAGGTTCATTTCACAAAGTCACATCATAATACCAGGAGCTTTGTATCTGCCTCTCTCTTTTACTCTTGCTTATAAAGCCAAACCCAATTAAACCTGAAAAATCTCTGCAATTCACTTTCCTTTATCAACAGTATATGAAACAGGTGTGACCACCAAACGTGAGCAAAAGTAGAAGGAAACTATCACTGTTTTTGCAGGAGAAAAAAAAAAATAAACACCTAAGTTACCAGTCATGGCCAAATTTATAAACAATGTGGCTATAGAAAATTCAATGAAAAACTGAAGTTTTATTAAATATCTTAAATAAAAATAATGAGGGCATAGACAAAAACTAATCCATAAAATCGTAAAAGAAAAAAAAATCGTACCAACGTTCTCTCATTTCTCTTTAGCACCAGAGTGAAATTCCCTTGTTAAAAAAATATTTGCACTCTGGGCTTATGAAGCAACTATGGGGAAGCAAGGCATTTCAGCCAAGTTTTTTTTTTTTTTTGGACGCAGTAAGTT
>NW_011494792.1:462093-462468 GCF_000754665.1 Bison bison bison | reverse complement strand
GCAGTAAGTTATGGGAAAATATGCCTCCCCTAAAGCTCAGCAATTACTATCCTCTGAATGGGGGCAAATGTTTCTGAGTGTATTCAAAATGACCCTTTGCTTTACATCATGAGACGATCACATTGTAACAGCCCAGAAAAAAATGTAGAACATATTTACAGAAGGATGAGCAGAAAGTCATGCCTTAGTTTCCGGAAAATATGACTAAGTGCCTAGTACTTTAGTTCAGTTCAGTTCAGTCGCTCATTCATGTCTGACTCTGCAACCCCATGAACCACAGCACGCCAGGCCTCCCAGTCCATCACCAACTCCCAGAATCCACCCAAACCCATGTCCATCGAGTCGATGATGCCAGCCAACCATCTCATCCTCTTC
>NW_011494792.1:450882-461993 GCF_000754665.1 Bison bison bison | reverse complement strand
CTGCCCTCAATCTTTCCCAGCATCAGGGTCTTTTCAAATGAGTCAGCTCTTCGCATCAGGTGGCCAAAGTATTGGAGTTTCAGCTTCAACATCAGTCCTTCCAATGAACACCCAGGACTGGTCTCCTTTAGGATGGACTGGTTGGATCCCATTGCAGTCCAAGAGACTCTCAAGAGTCTTCTCCAACAACACAGTTCAAAAGCATCAATTCTTCGGTGCTCAACTTCCTTTATAGTCCAACTCTCACATCCATACATGACCACTGGAAACATAGCCTTGACTAGACGGACCTTTGTTGGCAAAGTAATGTCTCTGCTTTTTAAAATGCTGTCTAGGATGGTCATAACTTTCCTTCCAATGAGTAAGCATCTTTTAATTTCATGCCTGCAATAACCATCTGCAGTGATTTTGGAGCCCAAAAAAATAAAGTCAGCCACTGTTTCCACTGTTTCCACTCTTTCCCCATCTATTTCCCATGAAATGATGGGACCGGATGCCATGATCTTAGTTTTCTGAATGTTGAGCTTTAAGCCAACTTTTTCACTCTCCTCTTTCACTTTCATCAACAGGCTCTTCAGTTCTTCTTTGCTTTCTGCCATAAGGGTGGTGTCATCTGCATATCTGAGGTTATTGATATTTCTCCTGGCAATCTTGATTCCAACTTGTGCTTCCTCCAGCCCAGCGTTTCTCATGATGTACTCTGCATATAAGTTAAATAAGCAGGGTGACAATATACAGCCTTGATGTACTTCTTTTCCTATTTGGAACCAGTCTGTTGTTCCATGTCTAGTTCTAACTGTTGCTTCCTGACATGTATACAGGTTTCTCAAGAGGCAGGTCAGGTGGTCTGGTATTCCCATCTCTTGATGAATTTTCCACAGTTTATTGTGATCCACACAGTCAAAGGCTTAGAACACACATAACAGAAAAAGTAGAAATTTCAAGGAGGAAAGAAGGTTCCTCAAATTAGTTACATCTCCATCACTCTCCTTCCAGAAGAAAAACTCAATAATTTATCACCAAAACAGGTCTCCCAGAGGTTATCCCAGTTTTCTGAAGAAAAATGTTCCAAAGCACTAGATTTTTAAATTACATTATATTCTTGATAAAATCATGACTAATATATGAGCAATATTCATTTGTGTTGCAGTAACATATATATCCTTTATCAAGAAAAAAGATTTGTGTTGAGGCAGTCATGGTGATGACTTAAATTTTGAAAATTTTATCTGTAGGAGTATGCAATCAGATGAACAAAGTATACACAAAGACCACGTATTCTACTAGCTAAAAAAAAAAAGTCAGTAAAAACCTACTGTGGTGTAAAACAGATTTGTTTTTTACTGTATGGTATTCAGTTGACTGTGTTAACAGTATGCATTTTATAACAATACAAATACCTTAATTTTGCATATTTTACTGAAGTATAATTGACTTCTAATATTATAATAGCTTCAGGTGTACAACACAGTGATTCAACATTTTTCTACATTATGAAATGATCACCATGATTAAGCCTAGCTACCATCTGTCACCATACAAAGTTACTCCAATATTATTGACTATATTCCCTATGCTGTACATTGTATCCCCATGATTTATGCATTTTATACTTTCTTTCAATTATAATAATCGTTGTTGTTTAGTTGCTAAGTCATGTCTACCTCTTTTTTGACACTATGGAGTGTATCCTGCCAGGTTCATCTCTCCATGTGATTCTCCAGGCAAGAATACTAGAGTGAGTTGCCACTTCCTTCTCCAGGGGATCTTCCTGACCCAGGGGTTGAACCCATGTCTTCTGCATTGGCAGGTGGGTTCTTTACCACTGAGCCACCAGCCCTTTACCAACTGTACTCAAACACAATAAAAATTACTCTTTTCATTTTGCCAGTAAAAAAAAAAAGAAAACGGAAAATAATAAGTAACTTATTCAGAGTAGTAGAAGTAGTAAACAGCATAGTTAAGAAAAGTCTTCAGGATTTTAGGTACTTTTAGGAGCTCTACTACATTACACATTTTGATGTTGCTTTTCTAAATTAAATCTAAAAGATATTTTGACCAAATAAATACCATAAAGAATCTGTATGAAAACCTAAAACTTCATGAGGTATTTAAGAAGCTCTCTCTCTAATTAGATAGATGATAGAGAGATAAAAATAGAGACGTGTGAACAGAGATCTGTATCTCTATCTCTCTGACTGTAGAAAATCATATACTATTTCCCACTGGTCATCAGCTAGAATACAAATAAATAACAATAAAACTCTACACGGGAAAAATATGAAAACAAATCGAACCACCAAATATAAGGGAACTTCATTATCAGAGATTTCCTTGGTTTTCTTGAAAGTTCTGCTGTATTAATACCTCCAGGTCAGATGTGTTTGTCAGTTAATGACCACTAAGATCAATGGCCCTCAATCTTGCCTGAGGCCTTCAAGTTCATCACTCTGACATTGACAGAGAGCAGCTCAGAGAAGATCCTTACGTGATAGAATTGCTCAGTCAATAGAAGCTTCTCCACAGTAGGAATATGTGCAATTTAGAGTAGGTTTTGAGAAGCATACTCTCATTTTTCTGTGTATCCCTTACATGACTGGTTACATTGGCTGACCAAGTTTGTCACTGGCCCCCTTCTCTCCCCTTCATACTATGCTTGGTCCTAGTGTTTGGAAGTACCTGCAGCTGAAACTCTTGACTTCCCACTGCTGTTCCCTGGGAGCTTTTCCAATGAGTGCCCCCACGTCACCCCTCCTGTGATTAAGAACAAGTAAAATCAATCATAGGCTTCCCAGGTGGCACAGCTGGAAAAGAATCTGCTTGCCAAGGTAGGACCTGCAGGATACTCGCGTTTGATCCTTGAGTCAGGAAGAACCCTTGGAGTAGGAAATAGCAACCCACTTCACTGTCCATGCAAATTCCATGGACAGAGAAACCTGGCGGGCTACAGTCCATGGGCTGTAAAGAGTTGGGCAGCTGAGCAATTGAGCATGACTGCAAAACCAACCATTATAATACTTACAGCTAAAAGATGCCCCAAAATGAATCTAAAATAAGAGAAAGTAAAAGTGAAAGTGTTAGTTGCTCAGTTGTGTTGGACTCTTTTGCGGCCCCATGGACTGTCCATGGGATTCTCCAGGCAATAATACTGGAATGGGTAGTCAATCCCTTCTCCAGGGTATCTTCCCAATCCAGGGATTGAACTCAGGTCTCCTGCACTGCAGGCAGAATGAAGTGAAGTGAAAAAGATAGAGGTACTATGCTCTGATCTTCTATTTTTATGGATGGAGCTCAACCTACTTTCAAGGTAATTTTTTCCAGAGCACACTGTATTTCAACAAACTGAAATGGTGGAAACCTTTTCCCAATCCACAGGGAAAGAAATGACATTAGTGATTATATTCTGGTGTTAATTATTTTACACATATATTTATGCATAATCCTTTCATGTACATGACTGCAAGTCTTCTAAAAAAAAAATGCTGGTGTCAGTAAAATGCCCAGAGATCATATAAAAATAGCAAAACTTCATAAGAACAGTCAACACTTTTTGAGAGTTTTCTCCATACTTCATGCCCTACATGTATTAACTTAAATAGAATTTTGATAAGCATTGTAGATAGGAAGTTTAGATACTTTTGCACTCCTTTTAACTATGTGAAAAAACTGAAGTTTAGTGACTGCAGTAGTTAAGACCATACTAGCTGCTAAAACAGATAAACCATGAAAGCATAGTAGCCCAAACATTAGAAATTGATTTTTCATAGACAACAGTCCAGTGGGAATGCTGAGTGAATGATCTTCTTTGCAGTGATGTAAGACTTAAGGTCTTTTTTGTTAAGGGATGGGGTAGTCATGCTTTAAAATTTGAAGGGGTGTCTCAAAAAGACATAATTTTCAGTATTGGAAGAACACAACTTTCAGCACTTTACCCATAGCATTTTAGAATGGGAATAAATTAGATTAGAAAGGAATCTGTATGTATAGTTTGATCCTATCTCTTTGTAACCCCATGGACTCTAGCCTGCCAGGCTCCTCTGTTCATGGAATTCTCCATGCAAGGATACAGGAGTGGGTTGCCATCCCCTTCTCCAGGGAATCTTCCCCACCCAGGGATTGAACCTGGGTCTCCTGCATTGCAGGCAGATTCTTTACCATCTGAGCCACCAGGGAAGCCCACAGTTTACCAAGTCAAATATTATTCAATAGCTGTATCTTTGGTTGTTTCAGTCTTATTTGATGGGATCACATGTGGCCTAGACTAAAATTGTTTTCCCTTTTTTAAGTTAACTTTTATTGGAGTATATAGCCATTCTTTTTTAGATTATTTTCCCATATAGATCGTTACAGAGCACTGAATGGTATTCCCCATGCTACACAGTAGGTTCTTATTAGTGATCTGTTTTATAGATAGTAATGGGTATACAATCCCAATCTTCCAGTTTATCCCTCCCTTCACTTTCCCCCTTGGTAATCATAAGTTTTTCTTATTACCAGCCTTCCTAATACAAAATTTCACAAGGATGGGATCCTTATAAAATTTTAATGTTGGAAGTAACTGTCTTCTCCCAATAAACTTTTATTGGTGATATCTAAGTACTCCAGGATAAAGAAAACCACTTGCCTTCCACTGTCTAATAGCGACGGAGAATTGCAGGAACTCTGAGAATGGAAAATGTAGAGAAATGAGAAAGACAATACTCCTTTCCTTGCGTTCTTTACATAAAACACCCTGGCAGAATTTGCTATATACACTGCTAAGTAAATTGAGCCTTTCTATAATTGTAAACAAAATTAAATTGCTACCAATTCTTTGACTCGGTAAATTTAATTTTACATGTATACGTTCAACACTGCATCTAACTGGCATTATGGACAAATAGGATTGCTTGACTGACAGTCTGCACTGAAAATAAGCAGGAAGATCAGTGTTTTGCTGCTTCCAACCTTTCTTTCTATTAATGACAATGTAGTTTCTTTTATCAACTGCACCAACGATCTACACTCATTTTTAATTCATATAGAAAGGTCAAAAGTAAGACTTCTAAACAACTGTTAATATTGTTTTCCTGAAGTGTCAAAGGTAGAGAGAAATATAACAAAGCTATAAGCAGAAAATTAGCCCTTTTGAATATTAACATAAACACATTGTCGTCAACTATATTCAGCTAACACTGAGCACTATGTGTTCATAGAGTCCAAAAAATATGAATAACATGTTATTTTTCTCTTCTAGGTACCTTACAATGTAGTTGGGGAAATATATACACACATACTTGAAAAATGAAATGCAAATAACATCCATTAATGCAACTCTTCTTATAGTTCATCATATCTAGGAAGGGTTCATATATTTCTATCATCTTTATAGAGGTCTGAAAGTGAGTACCTACACTTAAACCACTGAAAAATACACCATAATCAAAATATTAAGAATCATGATGAGGTTCTTTGTTATACTAATTTTTCCTTCTCCAGGGGAATGTCCCAACCCAGGAATCAAACCCAGGTCTCCTGCATTGCAGGCAGATTCTTTATCAACTGAGGCACCAGGGAAGTCCATACTGATTTATAGCCATGAGATTAAGGAAGGCCCCAAATCTGCAATGGTCTCATTGTTCCAATCTTACAAGATTTCAGAAAGAGCTATACACACTAGAGACAGTGACAAATGAGAAATTCAGTTACCACGTTATCATAATTATCCAACTGTCCATAACTCCCAATTAAACCCCATAATAAATCTAATTGGAATGCTTGACTTAGGCAGTAGAGGCCGTTCTCTGGCTTTAAGTTCTCATCCCTAGCAAACTACTAAGACGAGATTAATGAGAGATCCAAAGCATGAGAGTAACTGCATGAGATCAACATGGCTCTTCATCCCCCACAGTGTCAGGCCAAATTCTGCTGCTTTTATAACGTGGACAAGAGATTGAGATAAAAAGAGGGTTGGGGCAAGCACAGCAGCTTAGCCTATGGAAGAAAGAAGCAAAAATGATAGGTCTATATTTACATGCACTGCTTTTTAACAGTTATCCTCCACCAACTCCCCTCCCCTATAAAATGAGCCCAATTTGTGTGTTGTGGGAGTAAACAGAAGAGATGTGATGAGAATAAGAACAGTTTGGTACGAAAGAGAGTACTTACCTGAAATTCTAATTCTGCTCTGCTCCATGTTTTGGGAAATGAGATAAGTTTCAATAGTCATTTGCTTAAAAAAAAAAAAAAAAAACAATTTGCCTCATGATGGTGTGTTACTACAAAACGAGTCCAAAGGCAGACTGGGAGAGGTTAACCCGGAGTAGCAACTCTACTTTGGGACGCCGGAGGGGACTGAGGGACAGGAGGAGAGTTAGTGAACCTAGTAATTTCCCCACCACTGCATGTACCATCATGTTACAACATGACACAAATTACGCCTTTGTCCTTTATTTCAGATTTCAAATACAACTTTCGCTGTGTGCTGTGCTAAGTCACTTAAGTCATGTCTGATTCTTTACGACCCTATGGACCATAGCCTGCCAGGCCGCTCTGTCCATGGGATTCTCTAGGCAAGAATACCTAAGAAGGTTGCCATGCCCTCCTCCAGGGGATCTTCCCAACCCAGGGGTTGAACCTGCATCTTTTACATCTCCTGCATTGGCATGTGGGTTCTTTACCACTAATGCCACCTGGGAAGCCCCAAATACAACCTACACGTATTTCAAATAGCTAATGAATACTTTTAATGTGGGAGAAAACTCTTAGACTATACAAAATCCAGTATTGTTGTCAACACATTCTGAAAGATGTAGTAAAGCAGTAAAGCAAATATTAATACATAAAACTTGCCAAAATGGAAACTACACTTTGCTGCTTTCAAAGCCATCCCATCAGACTGTGGCATTTCATAAAACTTAAACATAATTTCTCATGAGTTTATTTTACTTTGTTTTTTTCCAGAAATATTACTGCATTTCATTTTAACTAGCCTTATGTGTTTTTGCCATTTTTATAGACATGTTGCTGCCTTGAACCATATACAGCTAATACAAAAAAAAAAAAAAATCAGAGTAATAGCACCAAGGGAGCACAGCAGGAGATCCAAGCCACTGTTTCCCCAAAAAGGACAATAATTAGACATTTATCCATGACTGAAGGAAAGTTCTAGAAGAACACAGGATTCCATGTAAAAAGCTCCATCAACACCACAAATCCTCCATTTGCTTTGCAGAATTTGAAGTTGATATTGGTTGTCCTACCACCAGATGTCTCATACATTTCACTCATCATCTTATGAATTTGAAGAAATAATCCCTAGAATTTTCATCACCAAATAGTTCATTGATGAAGATAGGATTTTAGATCTGCCCAGAAGACATCTCAACGAAGAACTGACTCATTGGAAAAGACCCTGATGCTGGGAAAGATTGAAGGCAGGAGGAGAAGGGGACGACAGAGGATGAGATGATTGGATGGCATCTCCGACTCAATGGACATGAGTCTGAGCAAGCTCTGGGAGACGGTGAAGGTCAGGGAAGCCTAGAGTGTTTCAGGCCATAGGGTCGCAGAGTTGGACACTACTGAGCAACTGAACAACACCACACTACACCTCAAAAGAGTATGCATGTTGCCTGAATGAAAATATTGGAGGAATGGTCACTGCTGTTACATTCGTCTAGTGGAATAGAAAAGGATGGTCCCTGAGTCTGAGAGAGAGGACATGCAGAGGAGAGGAACCAGCCTGTGGTCCCTGTGACTCACAAAGTGATAGAATGACATCATTTTAACATTAGGAATCTATCCAGAAAGGGTATCATGATATGGTGTCTAAGTTTCTTTAATGCGTTAAACATTTTCCCTCCACTCAACACCTCCACGGAGAAGGCAATGGCACCCCACTTCAGTACTCTTGCCTGGCAAATCCTACGGATGGAGGAGCCTGGTGGGCTGCAGTCCATGGGGTCGCTAGGAGTCAGACACGACTGAGCGACTTCACTTTCACTTTTCACTTTCATGCATTGGAGAAGGAAATGGCAACCCACTCCAGTGTTCTTGCCTGGAGAATCCCAGGGATGGGGGAGCCTGGTGGGCTGCTGTCACTGGGGTTGCACAGAGTCGGACACAACTGAAGCAACTTAGCAGCAGCAGCAGCAACACCTCCAAGGCCCATCATGGCTAGACACTTCCAGGAAACAACTCAGGTGATGGATGGTGTGTCTCTGTAACTAGGGGGTGGCTGTGCGGTGTTTACCTACACGTGGAGCTTGCGTCCGGCCCCAGGGTTTTGCCTACTTGTCAATATCCTCCATAGCATATACCTGCCTGTTACCTATAGCTTAATGAAAAAACAGATTGCTCTGCTAGAATCTAATGGCTGTTAATATCCTAATAACATTAACATATGCAATACTGAGCTGAATTGTAAGGCTGAAAAGAGCTTACGTGCATGGAAAGGTAATTACAGTGGAAGTTTTAATGTTAAATCACCACAGTTTCTCTCTGCCTTAATAAACTGTCAGGTGCTATCAAATAAAGCAGAAGCAATTACAGGAAGCAACAGGATCCTAGGTTGAGGGACAGGACTGATGGAAAAAACAGAACATCCTTCCTCCCCCAAATAGCTTACATGAATAACTGGTAGCTAACAGCTGTGAACTCTGATCAACAAAAACATCAGCCTTCTCATTCATCCACCCAGGACATGGCATTTTGATTTCTCATAGGAAGGTACAATGTTTTTAACAATGATAAAATACCTAGACATCCAAAGAGCTCATTGCATATGTGTGCGCTCAGTTGTTCAATCATGTCTGACTCTTTTGCTACCCCACAGACTGAAGCCCGCCAGGTTCCTCTGTCCATGGGATTATCCTGACAAGAATACTGGAGTGGGTTGCCATTTTCTCCTCCAAAAGAGCTCATTAAATTCCACCTATTATTTCTGCATTCCTAAATGCTAACATTTTATTTAGTTTTACTCAAAGGCAGAGGATCCCTACATTCCCAGGTCTTTAAGCTATGATGGTTAGAATGGACAGACCGGGATACAGAGGGTGCCATGCATCTAGGACAGTGCATGGCATAGCATAAGAACTCAGCTTGGGTAGGACACTGCAAAGGATGAAGAGAATGTGGGACCTGAGTACCTATCCCATCACTGCAACCTAATAGCTGGGCAATGTTTGACAGTTTCCTTCAACCTCTTCATCCTCCATTTCTTGATTTGTAAAATGAGGATTTTTGTTAATACCTACTTCATAAGGCTGTTTTAGTAGTAGTAGTGTTAGCCACTCAGTTGTGTCCAACTCTTTGTGACCTATAGCCCGAGAGGCTCCTCTATCGATGGTTCTCCAGGCAAGAATACTGGAGTGGATTCCCATTCCCTTCTCCAGAAGATCTTCCCGACCCAGGGATCGAACCTGGGCCTCCTGCATTGCAGGCAGATTCTTTACCATCTGAGCTACAGGGAAGATTGCTCTGAAGAACAAATTAAATAACGCTTTAAACTTCTGACTTACTACAATGCCAGCCTCCTGTAATGCATTCAGTGTGTGTGAGTCTTAATAATAGTTTATTATTCCATTATTGGTGGCCATGTAGACATGTATCTGCCCCCACACTGCACTCTCGACAAGTTTCCTAGACCTTGTTCCTGGAGGCGGACCAAAGGATAAAATCATACACCATCTGGACAGGCAGGATTACCGTAATTTACCATTTAACCCTATTATTGGATATGTGAGGAAACTCAGCTAAACTCATATAGTCAATCACAAACTGGCCAAAGCTAAGCATCCAGGCTCTGAAACAGGCACTGAAGATACAAACAAGAATAGAGCAAAGTCCTATTCAGTTGATGTTTTATCATCTTTAGTGGAATAGGTTAGGGGATAAGCAAGTTTGAAACACATCAGAGAAGTAAATTCCTGCTGGCACTCACACACTGGGGAGAAAGAGCCATCCCTGGCTGTGGGGGCAGGGCAGCCTGAGAAAGTGTTCTAGACAGGGTAATAGTTGCTCTGCTGTTGAACAACTGCATACAATAAAAGATTCTAAAAAGAAAATCAGATAAGAGTATAGGCAAATAAATGAAATGGTGTGCAAACACTGTTAGTCATTAAGGAAATGCAAATTAAAACCCCAAGCAGAAACCTAAGCATTGGAATGGATAAAATGAAAGACGAAAACTGAACAACTAAAAGGCCAAAAATTGGAAAGGACCTGAAGCAGCTAGATATCTCCCACATCGCTGGTGAGAATGTAAAATGCATTAGCTACTTTGGAAAATAGTTTGTCAATTTCTGATAAACATCCGCTTAACAAATGATGCAGTTTTACTACTAGATATTTGCCCCATTGAAATAAAAAAAAATATATATATATATATCTTTATACAAAAACTCCTTCATCAATGTTTATAGCACATTTATTCATAAATTCAAAAAAATAAAAAGTAACAACTGGAAACAACCCAAATGTCCCTCAACAGATCACTCAATTCAGTTCAGTTGCTCATTTGTGTCCACTCTTTGCAACCCCATGGACTACAGCACGCCAGGCCTCCCTGTCCATTGCCAACTCCCAGAGTTCACTCAAACTCATGTCCATTGAGTTGGTGATGCCATCCAATCATCTCATCCTCTGTCATCCCCTTCTCCTCCTGGCTTCAATCTTTCCCAGCATCAGGATCTCTTCCAATGAGTCAGTTCTTCACATCAGATGGCCAAAGTATTGGAGTTTCAGCTTCAGCATCAGTCCTCCCAATGAATATTCAGGACTGATTTCCTTTAGGATGGACTGGTTGGATCTCCTTGCAGTCCAAGGGATTCTCAAGAGTCTTCTCCAACACAACAATTCAAAAGCATCAATTATTCGGTGACAGCTTCCTTTATAGTCCAACTCTCACATCTATACCTGACTACTGGAAAAACCATAGCTTTCCCTAGATGGACCTTCATTGGCAAATAATGTCTCTGCTTTTGAATATGCTGTTTAGGTTGGTCATAACTTTTCTTTCAAAGAGGAAGCGTCTTTTAATTTCATGGCTGCAGTCACCATCTGCAGTGATTTTGGAGCCCCCCAAAATAAAGTCTGTCACTGTTTCCTCATCTATTTCCCATGAAGTGATG
>NW_011494792.1:441623-450782 GCF_000754665.1 Bison bison bison | reverse complement strand
CTGAGGTTATTGATATTTCTCCCGGCAATCTTGATTCCAGCTTGTGCTTCTTCCAGTCCAGCGTTTCTCATGATGTACTCTGCATATAAGTTAAATAAGCAGGATGACAATATACAGCCTTGACGTACTCCTTTTCCTATTTGGAACCAGTCTGTTGTTCCATGTCCAGTTCTAACTGTTGCTTCCTGACCTGCATACAGATTTCTCAAGAGGCAGGTCAGGTGGTCTGGTATTCCGAGCTCTTGAAGAATTTTCCACAGTTTATTGTGATCCACACAGTCAAAGGCTTTGGCATAGTCAATAAAGCAGAAGTAGATGTTTTTCTGGAACTCTCTTGCTTTTTTGATGATCCAATGGATGTTGGCAATTTGATCTCTGGTCCCTCTGCCTTTTCTAAATCCAGCTTGAACATCTGGAAGTTCCCTGTTCATGTACTGTTGAAGCCTGGCTTGGAGAATTCTGAGCATTACTTTGCTAACATGTGAGATGAGTGCAATTGCACAGTAGTTTGAGCATTCTTTGGCATTGCCTTTCTTTGGGATTGAAATGAAAACACCTTTTCCAGTCCTGTGGCCACTTGCTGAGTTTTTCAAATTTGCTGGCATATTGAGTACAGTACTTTCATAGCATCATCTTTTAGGATTAGGAATAGCTCAACTGGAATTCCATCACCTCCACTAGCTTTGTTCGTAGTGATGATTCCTAAGGCCCACTTGACTTTGCATTCCAGAATGTCTGGCTCTAGGTGAGTGATCACACCATTGTGATTACCTGGGTCTGAAGATCTTTTTTGTACGGTTCTTCTGTTTATTTTTGCCACCTCTTCTTAATATATTCTGCTTCTGTTAGGTCCATACCATTTTTATTGTGCCCATCTTTGCATGAAATATTCCCTTGGTATCTCTAATTTTCTTGAAGAGATCTCTAGTCTTTACCATTCTATTGTTTTCCTCTATTTCTTTGCATTGATCACTGAGCCTTCCTCAGTGGTTACTCAGCTATATGTATTTCCCAAAATCATAAAACTTTACCTTAAAAAGAATGAATGATGCTATATGCCCATTTTACCTTTTTTTTTTTTTTCTCAGAAAGGCCAAAACAGACTATGTGCAAAGATCCGTAAATAGAATACAGCATAGTAAATTCAGGTTTCACAAGCCTGACTAGAGTACGGCAGGTATCATAACTATTACTTAGCTAACTATCTGGCTCACAGTAGAAACCCAATTAATAGATGCAGCATTAATGAACAGAGGGGAATCATGGTGCTATGAGCCTGTCAATAGATAGAAGCCAACTCCACAAAACATGGAATCATTAGCAAAGTCGGCATGCTTATATATTGTTCAGTGACCCAGTGGAGATCTCTGTTGTTTATATTATGTAGTAAGTGAAGTAAAGTGAAGGTAGCTCAGTTGTGTCCAACTCTTTGCAACCCCAAGGACTATACAGTCCATGAAATTCTCCAGGCCAGAATACTGGAATAGGTAGCTTTTCCCTTCTCCAGGGGATCGTCCCAATTCAGGGATCAAACCCAGTTCTCCCACATTGCAGGTAGATTCTTTACCAATCGAGTTATGAGGGAAGTCCACATATTATGTAGTAGTACTGTCTTAAAGAAAAGGAGAATATGTACAAAGTTGGGGTACATCAGAGCAGCCAACGTAATGACCGCAACGAGAATGGCTCCCCTTAAATTTGTTCCATGTGCATCTATACAACCCCGGGGGGAGGATGCTCTGGGGAACATTTCTCTATTTCCACTTGTCTAGCTATTTGAGAGACATCTGCTAATGAGAAAGATGAGTGATGACAGAAACACCGCATCAAAGTGCAGGACATAAGGCCTAAAGAATCCCACTTGTTTCATGTAATTAGGCCACTTCAGTCAAAATTTTTTTCAACAATTTTTCATACTTATTTATCCAGCCTATCCTGAGTATATAACACTCAATATAACATGATAATATTATAATATATCATATATTATGTTATACCATATTAGAAAATAAGGTAATACAAAATTATTCTCATGAAGTAAAATTTTACCTCACACTTGAGTCATAATAAAAAGTCAACATAATGACTCAAGACATACAGAGAAATAAATAACAATTGTATAACCATGTGGAGCTGTGTTCTCAGGGGCTGAGGAATGGCTGGATTAAGGGAATAATGTAGGAAAGTAGAGTTGTTGCTTTACCACGTATGGTAGGATTATTATATTTATCATATCCAGAGCAATAGGTGTTTTAAGTGGTTTACTGACCATAATTATTTATTCATTCAGGACTTCCTGCACTGTAAATAAATATGAGTCTCTTGAAAAAATAACTTCAGAAGGTTAAGATCAGGCCGAAAACATAATACAAAATGGGAACCAATTCCTCACCATTTCAGTTCTACACCAGTCCACTGTGAAAAGACGCTTGGTCAACAATTTGAAGTTATAGTTCTTTTCAGAAAGGGGACAACTTGGACTTTTTTTTTTTTTTTAATAATACTTCTCAGTAAAGGGCCAGATGGGATTAGAATGAGGGAAGAGAGCCAGAAAGAGGAAATGCGGTGTCAGGGGAACAAAGCACAAGCAGAGAAAAATTCAGAGAAGTTACTCTGTGCTTCCGCTGAGATTCTACACATTGGGGTTTATCACATTGGAGTCTTTTGAGATTCGCCTGTCACTAGACACGACTAAGCACACTGTCTTTAAAGGAAATCTTTGTTCTAATTCCCGCCTGACAGGAAAAAGCTTCTGGGTTCACTCAACCCTAACTTTATCCTTTACAAAGGAAAACTATAGAGAGAACGGCTTTACTCCCAGGGGCTTCCCTAGCTCTTCTTATTTAACTCGCCCTGTCTAACCAGACAAGTGCTTAGACTCCCTCCATTCACCTGCCACAGCCCTCATCCAACACAAAAAACCTGCTTAGATACTTTTATTTTCTTTCCTTTGGGGTTCCTCAAAGTCTAGGTGCCCTAGAGAGGAATCCTTTGTAACTAGGCGACCCAAGTGATTGATAAAAGGGCTGGAACATTGCAAAAGATAGAAAGACTATTGATGGTTTTCCTCAACCCCACAGTAGTTGAGATTATCTGACCCAGATTCAAATCATCAGGAGATGAGACTTCCAATATCAAAACACAAGGAAAGGACCATATTTCTCACATTGAACTTAATTGCTAAGCACCCTGAACATCCATTATATGTGAGAGATGAAGACAGGCCCTTGCCTCAAAGCAAGATTGCACTCATCTTTGAAAAGTGAGCATTTACTTAATTTTAAGGCATCCTAGTAAAAAATATTCACTCTCAAAATTCAAAAATCCCTATCAACATTTTACAGTACCCTATAATTGAGCTTTCCCATGTTTATCTCTAATCGTGTATTTATGCTCCAGATTATAATCTCATATATATTGCAAAACTGCAGAAATGTCCCCAAGAAATATTGTTAGGCTTGGAATTAACAATGATCACCTCCCATTCTGATGATGACATCATTCTTATCACCTGTGTATCCGGTAACATCCTTGGTTGCAAGCAACAGAAACTGATCCTGGGTAATTTAAATAGAAAAGCCATTACTGGGTAAAGAATGGATTCACAGAACCTGTGGACAATGAAAAATCAGGCTTAGGAAATAAACCAAAAGTAAGGGAATTTGGTGAAGGCAAGGAGAAAAACATTTGCTTTTTAGCAGAAATGTCCAGTTGAGGTGTTGCCTTGGTTACCTTAGAACACTAATGAAGCCGGACACTGCACCCTTACTGAACATGCGAGAGCTATGAATGGCTCTTCAATCTTTCTCTCTGAATTGTCTGCTCCAGAGTCAAATTTTGAAGCTTCAACATCCAACTGCCCAAGCCTAGATCATGCCCTGGTATGTTCAGACAGCTGATTTCTCCCTCGAATCCCTTTTGAAAGTCTCTGTTACCACTGAAACATCATCCTTTAAAAGCTCTTCTTGGTAAATAAGCTGAAATTCCAAAATGAAAGGAAAAAAATACCTTCTTTATATAGCTACATAATATGAAGCAGTAGCTCAAATATCAATAGAGATACATACGGTAATAAAAGAAAAACGAAAACCAACTACTAATATGCCTTTGCTCTGCTCTTGGCATTGATTTCAGCTGAAGTTTGCTCATGTTTGGTTACACCACAAATTCCGAGGGCGCTCACCAAAACCAACAAAGAGATACTTCTCCTGTCTGAATTATGTCTTGATTACAGTGAAAGTCAGTGGCCTAGGAACAGGTGGTTTTCTTCAATCAGCTGAGTTCCCGAGAGATGAGAGGGGAGGTGGGGCTTGCGAGCCCTGCCACTGGCTGGCAGTGGCTCACTCATCCCGAGACTTCTTGTTACTTTCTGGAAGGAACTGGAAATTTCAGAAATTACAAAGCTGCTCTCAGCTTTGATTTGGCCCACTGCTCACAACAGCTGTAAAAGTTGAATCTTGTGGGGGGCGGGGGAGAGGAGGTGGCAAAAAAAACAAGGTCAAGACTGGTTATAATGTGGTTTTACTAGAGGTATTGTTTTCAGAAGAGGGAAAAACCACTATGTATGAATATGCAGAGAGTGAAAAATGAGAAAAACATGTTCGTTTTATTTCAAGCTAAAGAGATTGGGCCCACAACCCCAATTACAAATATGCAGCTACAGGCAGAATGAATAACTACTTGTCTTTGAAACGCTTTAGGATGCATTTGAACTTATCTCCAAAAACATTCAGTATTTTCAATTTTTTGTTAGTTCTCATGACCTGAATAATGATGGGGTAGGGGGTGGTCTAAATGTTAAAACAAGCTAGCAAAACAAAATTATTTATTTTAAACTGATTTCCACTGTATCCCACGAAACAAAGGGAAAGATTTTTCTTTCTGGACTTATTTCCTTTTATTTATTCCCTGCTGCAAAGAGATTTTTTCCTCCCCAAATAATTCAAGCATATATTTCTCTTCTCTAGAGTTTCAAACTGGATTTTTTTTTTTTTCTTTTCAAAAGCAGTGGATTAGGAGAGAGCCATTTTAGCCCCAAATAGTTACCAGGTTTTTCATGATTCTTTTATCAATTAACTGGAAATGTTCACATCACTTTTGACAATACATGCCAGCAGGAAGGTAGTTCTATTTTAATTATTTAGGATCATACTTCTCAACCCTCAATGCGTATTAGAATCACCTGGAACACTTAAACAAAATGGATGTCTGGGCTTTATTCCAGCCCAACTAAGTCATAATCTCTAGACATGGAAGCCAGTCATTGGTGTTTGGTTTCCAACTCTCAGCTGAATCTACAACCATGAGAGATGGGGCTCAAAACCCCTCCCAGATGGCTGCCATTTCTTTGTGGCTGAGCATCAAAGGTCATACAAAAGGATTTCTATTAAGGCACCAAGAAAGAATTAGAACAAAACTTCTCCGCCTTCCTCCTACAGAGAAATAGACTGTGCCAACTCAATTTGTGAGCCCAAATGGATTACAATAAAACAATAAGTCACTTTACCAAACTCCACACCTCCAGCTCTCTTCTCCCAATTAGTCTTTTTGATCTCGAAATAGCCACTTAAAAGATGTAGCTTCAGTACCTCAGACTGTTAGCCTGACTCTCACTACAAGGCTTGCTATAAATTGTATCATCCATCAGAGAATACAGGAATCCCAAGACATATGCCCTTGTCAATTTTTGGAAACATTTTTGAAGTACTTTTGAGATTCTCAGGAATGAGTTCCCCACTGGTATTCACTTGATGGGCAGAAAAAAAAAAAAAAAACCTCAGTTAAAAGGAGTGCCGAGCAGTCTGACTCTGGGTCCAGCTGGGGCCCAACTCCCCCAACAGGGAGTAACAGCTCTCCAGCCTGCCATTCTGATTCAGTACATCTGAGGTGAAACCTAAAGACTGGTATTTTTTAATAGGAACCTCAGAAGATTCTGCAACAGATGGTCTGCAGACCACCCAGAGAAACAAGGCCATAGACTGTTAAATGAAAAGCTTTCAGAGAAACCAGGAATATTTAGGTGGGAAAAGCTAAGCTATCTTCAAATGTTTAAAGGGTTTTCCTGTTTGGAAAAAATAAATAAATAAATAGGTTTTTTTCTAAACTCTCTTCTGTAAGATTGAAAAAGATAGAAAAATGAAACGGGTGGAAAGTGGAGAAAAAAAGTTGATTTGCCTTAATTTAGAAAAGAATTTCATAGTCATCAAACTAAACTGCCTTAGAAAGTAATATTTCGTGATCCATCCAAGAAGGATTGCTACTTAGCAAAGATACTATCAAAGGGATGCAAGCTTGTGGTAGATAAACCGTTCAGTTTGCCATGTCCCTTAAAACATGAATTCACTAAAAATAACAAAGCTCATCATGGGTCTAAAACTTTATGGTAGTTTGAAAAAATATATAGCTGGCCTTGTGTGCACCAAATTTAATTAACTCAGTTTCTCTAAAGCACCTCATTACACCTTGAATATCTTATACCAGTGAGTCATGAAAGTGACTTTTGAGTAAAGAAGCTTTAACCCAGTTAATAGGTCTGCCCCCCAAAAAGTCGATTACCTATTTATGGCTTTAAAGTCAAGCATCAAAGTTAGTTCAATACAGCGATAGCTAGCTAGCTAGATGGGCTTCCCAGGTGGCTCAGTGATAAAGAATCTGCCTGCCAATGCAGGAGCCATGAGTTCAATTCCCTGGGTGGGGAAGATTTCCTGGAAAAGGAAATGGCAACCCACTCCACTATTCTTGCCTGGAAAATCCCATGGACAGAGGAGCCTGTTGGACTATAGTCCATGGGGGTGACAAAAGAATTGGACACAACTTAGTGACTAAACCACCACAACAAAGCTAGCTAAATAGAAAGAGATACGGAGATAGATAATTGGATAGACAGAACGAAATGAGAGAGATTCATTCACTCCTGGCTAAGAAGGACTAAGCACTCTTCAATCCATCTGTCTTATTGAATGCAGCTTTAAAATCTGGAAAGAATGTGCATGGAACAGCTAGCTATTTGAGGACTTTCAAAAGAAAATAGCATCAAGTGGGTTGAATAAGAAGACTAGAATTAAAAGTACATCAAACAGACAATGACTTCACCAATTTTATTACCCTCTGGGGTTCCATGACCTAAATTCAAGATGGCTTGAGAACTTGAAGGGGTTCTTGCCATATACAGAAATCCAGAAGCACTCTAGTTCTGGCTCAAGAAGTGTTAAAAAGGCCTCCTAGATATCTACACAGTCAAGCACAGTGTTTTCATAGCCAGCTGACTCAGCCCTAGTTACTCTAATGGTGCCTTAATGTCAGTGTGGTGGTCATGTCTATGCAATAATCAGTTCAGTTCAGTCACTCAGTCATGTCCGACTCTTGGCGACCCCATGAATTGCAGCACGCCAGGCCCCCCTATCCATCACCAGCTCCCGGACTCTACCCCCAAACCCATGTCCATTGAATCAGTGATGCCATCCAACCATCACCTTTGCAATAATAGGGTGTATAAAATCTGCTACAAAAATCTCAGATTTTCCAAGTAATTTGAGAAATGAATGTCATTCATTTTTTGACTCTTATCCCTTGGTCCTCAAGTTAAAATGCATAAGAGGAATGCACAGAACAATAAAGATTCTGTCCATTAAAAAAAAAAAAAGGTGGGAGGGGCCTTAATGCTCAGAGGGAGCATAGAAATCTGTTTTTCTTTTTCCTCATTTTTCTTCCCTTGTTTCATTCTTCAGTGCCTCAGCCCCCAAATGATCCTACAGCAGTGGTGGCAATGGCAGCAATCAGACCCTGTAGGTCCCTTTACTTTGAAGGAAGAAAATCTTCCCCTCCAAACAAAGGAGCTATGGTCTGAAAATAATGGGAGGAGCCCCAGCTACTTACCCTACTCACTTCCTTTTTCTCAGGTCCCCCCTTCCCCACCACTTTCTTCTCTCCTGCCCCCTTGACCTTGATGTGGGTGGAGTCAAGGAAAACAGGCAGCTGAGCAGGATGTCTTAAGGCAGGAGGTCTTTCTGACCTGAAGACTGCAAAAAAATGGAATCTGAAGGAACCAGAATGTACCACAGAGATAGCAGAGAGAGAATTTAAGAAAGCAACTCCCATCAGTGGTATATGGAACTCTTGGCTTCACTTGAGTTGCAGGTGTGTGAGTCTGAATTTTAAAAAACACACACAGACTTTGAGGAGGGGTGATGGAAGAGTCTATTACCCAGATCCTATAACCTGGCTGCCTGGAAGACCTAAAGGACAGATCTAAATAACACTGCAAAGGATTTTAAAACCAAACTGATATTGGGACCACAACCCAAAGAAATCTGATCAAAATATGACTTGAACCCAACCAAGTTGATCGCCACTAAAGCAAAAATATTATCATTTTCTGTGGGGTTTCAGCTAGACCCAGAGGGTACAACATCATAGTCAAAATGTCCACAATATAACATGAAATTATTTGGCATACATAAAACATGGAAAATCTCAACTTGTGTAGGAAATGAATCTTTGATGATAGAGTTGTTGGAGTTATCTGAGAGAAATTTGAAAGAAATTATAAAAATAAGAAAGAAGACAGAAACACCTTTGAAACTGGAAAGAGAAAATCTCAGCAAAGAAATACAAAACATTATGAAATACTAAATGGGCATTTTAGAATTGAAATTATAGTAACTGAAATAAAAATCTCATAAGGTGGTTTCAATGATCAGAATGGAGGTGGCAGAGGAAAGAGTCAGTAAACTTGAAGATTCATGAATAGATCTTACTCAATCTGAATAATGAAAACCAAAGGAAAACAATGACTGAACAGAGTCTAGAACTAACACTTGTACCATCACAGTGCCAGAAGGAGAAGAGAAAAAAGTGTGAGGCTGGTAAAAATTCATAAGGAACAATGGCTGAAAACCTCCTAAATTTGGTGAAAGACTACCTTGTAGATTCTGTTTGTATCCTGGGCCAAGCAGCCAGAGGACAAAGAGAGAAAAAGTAAGGGGGATTACTAACCCAGCCCTTTTGTAATTGCAGCTGCTGGAAACTTCCTTTAGAGTTAGCTTGTCTCCTGTGGGTTTCCATAGCTACAGCTCCAATTGCTGCCATGAGATTGGCTAGTGGCTGGGGTGAGGTCCGGAGAATGGCAGCTAAGGGTTGGGTTTCTCACTCAGCATTGTT
>NW_011494792.1:413067-441523 GCF_000754665.1 Bison bison bison | reverse complement strand
TTAAGTTCCACCTGCAACTGTTTAAACCAGGTTTCCCCTGGAGCTTTCTCTGCACCAGTAGTGCTCACTTCCACAGTTCTGGCTGTGTTAGGTTCAGGCCAGAGGATACTAGAGGGACAAAAAGGAAAACTGTGAGTGTTGAAAGGCCATTCTTCATCTCCAGTCCACTTGCTACTATTAATATTTATTTTATGGCACCCACAGATAGTTGCTCTCTGCATTCTATCCAGGCTTATATTTGCTTTCAATCAGAGAGACAAGGATTGCTTATTCCATGTTACCCAGAACTGGAACCTCATTCTTCTAGAATAATTTCAGCCAAGGATAAGGATGTTCTGGGGAAATTACTGAATATAACAAAATATTATTTCTCACACTTTGGATAACATTATTGCAGATGAATGTTAAATAAGTCACTTTTGTTTTTCTGCTTATAGATTATCAGAAGGAATCTAATTTATTTAATTATATTCCTAGTCACTTTCCAATCACATTGCCAATATGAATTGAAAAACTAGAAGGCTATTTTTATTGTATCCATAAAGATCATCTTTTAGAAAGTTAAACTGTTTTCCCCTAAATATTTATATAGACTTTACAAATTTAAACAGTCATCACTTTGGACTCTCCATGCCCCTGATTACCATCATTAGTACAGAAAGGGGGAAAGTGGCTATATATTGAAATACATGTACACTCTTACCGTAACATGTTATTTTGTACATTTCTTACTATATTATTCATTCAGCCGGTATTTATTACATGTTCATCTAATTCTGGCTTTGACATTGTGGCAGTGAATAAATTGGTTAAGGTCCTGTCTTCATTCTATTAGTGTGGATATTTGAATAAAATAGCCTAGGCCTGCTGACAAGCACAACTGGTCTGTACTATTGTTCTGAACATGCAGATGATTTTATCTTACTTATTCTGCAAGCAGACTTTGCCTCTGGTGAGCTTTACAACAGGATGGAGACTGGACAGATCACATTTCTCTTCAAATGTACTCCACATGAAGAAGTTTGGGGCCATTACAAACTTCATGTTCAACTGAACGATCTTAAACATAACAGTGTGGTTTAGGTATGAATATTCCTGTTCACTGAGCATAACACTCACTGTAAAATCTTGCCTTGAAATATTTTGCAAATTTCCTAAATTTGGGCAAAGATGTCAGCTTTACAAAAGCAAAAAAAAAAAAAGCCACAGGTTGAGTCTAGTGTTCTTTACCCTCCGATTTGTACTCTCCCAGCTGAAGTTAATAATTATACCTTTTATTTTCTTAAGCAGCTTTTTCACTTTGAGAGTTTAAATGACTTGGTTAGCACAGCTTAGCTTTTCCCAGGTGGTTTATTGAATGTCACAGTTAACAACCTCAGACCTGAAAAATGAAGCTAAATTCTTAAAAAAAAAAAAAATGAGTTTTGTGTATTCACTTCTGTATCATTTTGGTTTAGTAGCAAGAGAAGGGCTGCTGCTGCTGCTGCTGCTGCTAAGTCACTTCAGTCATGTCCGACTCTGTGCGACCCCATAGACGGGAGCCCCCCAGGCTCCCCCGTCCCTGGGATTCTCCAGGCAAGAACGCTGGAGTGGGTTGCCATTTCCTTCTCCAATGCGTAAAAGTGACAAGTGAAAGGGAAGTTGCTCAGTCGTGCCCAACTCTCAGCGACCCCATGGACTGCAGCCTACCAGGCTCCTCCGTCCATGGGGATTTTCCAGGCAAGAGCACTGGAGTGGGTATTTGTATTTGTACCATTTGTAGCCATTTGCTACAAATTCATTAGCTCATGAATGTGCAGAATTTTTGTTAAGTATTTTGTATTTCAGCTCTATGATCAACATTATCATAATGTATATTAGGCACTTGGCTTCTTTTCATTATCTCCTTTTTCCTTCTCTTTCCTCCTTCATCCTCTCCTCCATTCTTGCCTTCCATCCATCCCCTTCTTCTCATCTTCTACAGTACTATCTCTGGTCATTTTTCATCTTCTCAAAAGTTTCTCACCGAGTACTGAGAGTATGAACATGCCATTGTTGCAGGCAGGGGGACCCCTTCCAGGGCCCGAAACTGGGCTCTTGTCTAACACTCGGAAATGAATTGTCTGAGGAGACACATGTACGGACAAAGCAAGAGATTTTATTGGGAAAGGGCACCCGGGTGGAGAGCAATAGGGTAAGGGAACCCAGGAGAACTGCTCTGCCATGTGGCTCGCAGTCTCAGGTTTTATGGTGACGGGATTTGTTTCCAGGTTGTCTTTAGCCAATCACTCTGACTCAGAGTCCTTCCTGGTGATGCTCACCTTGTTCAACCAAGATGGATGCCAGAGAGCGGGATCCATCTCTGGGAGGTGGTTGGACATGTGGTGTCTCCTTTTGACCTTCCAGTTGGTGGTGGCTTATTAGTTCCGTGTTCCTTACCAGGACCTCCTGTCCTAAAACAACTCATGCAAATGGTTACTATGGTGCCTGGCCAGGGGGGGCAGTTTCAGTCAGTGTGCTTCCCCTAACACCATCACTTCTCAGATATATCTAGGTGTGGTTTACCAGAAAATTTAAGCATCTAAGGCAATTCTATCATCACTGTCACATGGGCTGTGCATGTGTTTGTTTTATATGAATCCTAGAATGTGAATAACCTTCTACTTGGCAGAACACATTCAACTAATTAAAGCTGGTAGAAACTACAAAAATTTCACTGAATTCCAGAAACCATGTACCTTCTTAGTTTGTTTTGAGGCATTTTTTTCCCCAACATTGGTTAAATAGCTATCATTTTAACATTTGCATTCCTCCCACCTCCCCCCACCCAAGGGAGGATAGTACTATTGTAATTATACTACATTCTTCTGAGGTTCTATAATGAGCTATTATTTTGCTAATGGAATATTCAAGTAGTCTGTAGTAATTTATCAAATAGTCCCAAGTCCCATTTTCTCAGTGTGAATCTTTTTGTTCACAGGTAAATTGATGTGTGGGGGGTTATCAAGGCTTTTTTGTAATTCAAATTATCCATTCCACCTCTCTTCACACACACACACACAGACACACAATATATACAATCTTAGAAGAGTTTTTAGAAATGTTTAGAATTAAAATTGTACAGACTTTTTGCAAGTAGAAATTTCTGCATTTTAATTTTCTTTTTTATTTTTGCATTTTGATCCCTAATTTTGAAAATGCACCTAAAATAAAGGAGGAAGGGAAAATGTAATTCAGTTTTTTTCATGCTACAGGCTGTTCTTTTGTCAGCTTGAACCACTAGCAGGAGAGCACTATTCTAAATTAGACACTAAGAAACAGGAAACCATCTCAGCCCAAGCTCTTCTATTTTCCTCCACTTTTAAAAGACATGAATTTAAACTGGTGTGGTTCTTATTGAAATGGACACCCCCTTTTGGCACAGAAATGTTAAAGGTATATTATTATATCTTTAATTAAAAGTGTTGCGCATATATTAATGAAGAGCTCCTGAGCAGAAAACTGTGCAAAAAAAAAAAAAAACCACATTGGGAGACTTGTTTAAAACTATTTAAACAAACAACAAACAAATGCAAATTACCTATAAAATTAACTAAGCCACTAACTGTAAGGTTCCAATTCCTGTCATGATGGTAAAATGCTTGTTCTGCTGGCTGTTTCCTCAAATCAACCTTAAAGTTTATTTTGTAATATTGTCCTGACAGGAAAACATCTTTGAGGAGCTAACTAACAGAAGGCCCTGAGGATGAAGGATGTCTAGAATCGCTGCTGTGTGATAGGACGGGGAGTTGCACCCTCCTATGGGAGTGCTCCGAAGATGACCCTTGAGGAGACAGAGTGAAGAAAAGCCTTCTAAAACATGTACTTGCCTTTCTTTCACATTGTCTTTGGACAATCATCACCTTCCCATTCACCAGAAATCTTCTGCAGCAGCTCAGATTGCTAAAGTGGTGTCTCTGAGATAACACTGGGCAGCACAAAGACCCTGCCTGAGTGATGAATTATTAAAAACAGGTGAAGGCTGACCAGCTGCTCTCGGGCATCCACTATCCCCCCGCTTCTCCAACAACATCCATTCGCTGATGAATATCAGCCTAGGGAGACTGCCTCCTCCCATTGCTGTGCAACCATAAAAAATGAGACATGAATCACCCACAAGATGAAACTCCTGTGGGAGAATTGTTAACAGCCTGGAATCCACAGAGGTTCTGGGATGCCTGAGACTCTCTGCCCAAGGATTTAACCCCTCCTCTGTTTTTAAAATTCACCAAAATTCACATAGACTGGATCCTCACCTTTGGCCATTACCCAAAACACATTTCCAGGAATTTAGGGCCGTGTTTTCTATTCAGAGATCCTGCTGAAACAGAGTAGCTGACACACCAGGAGAGCCTGAACTCAGCAAGGTAACTACATGGCAAACAAAAAAGAAAGATTAAGAATTGAAAATAGTATGATAATTATAATTAAGAATTAAAAATAGTATGATAATTATAATTAAGAATTAAAAATAGTATGATAAATATAGTTATAGAAGTATTAGAAGATATTCGCCATATAAGAGAGTAGCATTAAGCCACAAAAGAAGTTCCAAACAGAAAAATGATGCATAAGAATTTAGGAATTCTTCTCAGGATTAAGGAAATCCTGAGAGTTCTTTCATTTAAATTAGATTTAGAAGGGCCACTGAGTAACAAATAGTACTGACAATGAAAAACCTACACCTAGACAAATAAGTAAATTTAAGAAAATTAAAGTATAAAATTCTGAACACTGATAAAAAGAAAGCAAAGAAAGGAACAAATATTCCAAGTGAAAACAATTTTAGAGGATGTAATCAAATTAGAAAAGCACAAATCTAGAAGATGATGGAAGAGATATGATAATTAAAATTATCAAATATTGTGATAACAGTTAATGCTGGCAAAGACTGAGGGTGTGGGTGAGGGGGTGTGTGTGTGTGTGTGTGTGTGTGTGTGAGAGAGAGAGAGAGAGAGAGAGAAAGAATGGAAAAAATCTAGAGCAAATGGAAAAGTATATATAGAGTAACCTGGAAATAAAATTCAACATTATTCAATTTGTTGAGTTAGCAAACCTAAGGAATGAGTGATAGTTTGTCTAGGAAAATATTCTTTTGGGAAAGTTGGTTGTTACTCCTGTTGTTAGAAGAAAAACTATAAAATTTGTGTATGTGTGTATACATAATAAAATTTAAATATTTGTTACAAGAAAATAATCATGATTTTGGATCTTTGGAGAAGGACAACTGCCATAAGAATGAAATAAATAAATGTCATGTAGAAATTTTAACCAGCAGAATAAATTAAAATCATTCAAACAGCACAGATGGAGAAAAAAGTTTGAAGTTTACATGAAAAATAAGTACCAATATATTGGTAGTTATATTTATCTAGTATTTATAGTTATCTATAACACTGAGTTAAACATACTAGTTAAAAATGGAGACTATATATAACAATGCATTTTTAAAAAGAGTAAATAATATGTTGTGTGAGAAAAGAAAAATATTAAGATGTATCAAGCAAATATGAACCAAAAGAAAAATGACATAGTAATCTTATACCTACAAATATAATTTACTTCCAAGAAGATGTTACATATGGATAAAAGAAATACTTGGACAAGAAGATATATTTATCATAAGCCATGTCCATTCATTTCCATATTGCATATGATAGCATCCTCATTGCAGTGGCATATCTGAGCAGGTGCAACACATCAAATGACTTGGCAAACCCTAGTTATTTAGGGTGTAGACCAGATATGGTCTTTAACACAAGTTTACCAACTCCTGATATGTAAAACTGAATTCTAGAAGCAGAGAAAGCAAATGGGGTAAAAAATAATATTTGAAGAGAGCCAGAATATTATAAATGATAGAATTAGTAAACAAGAATGTTAAAAAAAGCTATTATATCTCTATTCTATATGTTCAAGAAACTAGAAAAGAGGTTGAACATATTACATAGAGATATATAACATGTATTTTTTAAAAACCTGAACTTGTACTGATAAAAACTATAATATCTGAGAAGAAAAATTCACTGGAAGGGATTCATGGTTGAATAGATATTGCAGAAGAAAAGATTAATGAAATTGAAGATATATCTATAGAAACTACCTAATATGAAGGAAAAATATAAAAAATAAAGGCCAAAAAGCTCGAACATAATAGTAGTTAGCCTTGGAACAAATATATATTAACACATGATTAGAGTTGCTGAAAGACAGGAAATTAGGGATGACCGAATAGTTTAAGAAATAATGGGAGCAATTTTTCTGAATCTGCTGAAAACCATATATCCCCAGATCCAAGAAACTCAATAGCCTCAAGTATAAATGACATATTTAATAGCAAAGACTTTCCCAAGTCACATTACAATCAAATTGCCTAAAATCTGTAATAAACAGCCTTAAAAAGCAGCCAGAGGTACATTTCATATAAAAGAACAATAATTATCACAACAGATTTCTCATTGGAAGTAGTGCAGACAAAACTAAATAGTTCTAAAAGAAAAACTATCAACCTAAAATCATTTACCTATTGACAGTACCTTTCAAACACAAGGATTAAATAAAGACATTTCAAACCTACAAAATCTGAAGTCAATAAAGAGCACTGGGAATGATAATTGCTACTGCTGCTGCTAAGTCACTTCAGTCGTGTCCGACTCTGTGTGACCCCATAGACATCAGCCCACCAGGCTCTCCTGCCCCAGGGATTCTCCAGGCAAGAACACTGGAGTGGGTTGCCATTTCCTTCTCCAATGCATGAAAGTGAAAAATGAAAGTGAAGTCACTCAGTTGTGTCCGACTCTTAGTGACCCCATGGACTGCAGCCCACCAGGCTCCTCCATCCATGGGATTTTCCAGGCAAGAGTACTGGAGTGGGGTGCCATTGCCTTCTCCAGGAATGATAACTATGTAGGTACATATAAATATTTGTGAGAAAATCATTTAAATGTCTTTAAAAGATCATCTTCTCTTTAAAACAAAATTCCTAACAATGTATAACAAGGTTGAAAACATGGTCAAAGCAAAATGTATAATTACAATATATTCAAGGCTGGAAGGGAAGAAAGAGGTCTACATCATTTTAACTTTCTTATAATATGCATAAATGTATATATCACTTTAAGTTAGACTGTGATAAGTTACAGATGTGTACTTTAAACCCTAAAGTGAATATGAAGATGACATACTGAAGAGTTATAACTAATGTGCCAACAAAAGAATATAGAATCATAAAAATTAATTAAAAAGAAGGAAGAAAAGAGAAGAAAAGTATGAATGGGACAGATAGGAAGCAAGTAGCAGAATAATAGATGGTCAATAATCACATCAAATCTAAATGGTCTAAACCGAAGTTAAAAGGCAGGGACAGTATGATAAGTCAGAAAACAAATACAACTATATGCTGCCTAAAAGAATTCATTATATAAATATAAAGAATTATATTAAAAGCAAAAGAATGGGAAAAGATGTGCTAGCTATGAAATCTAGAAGAATAATTGATTTATGAAAATATATTTTTCTCTTACATATGAACAAAGACTTGGCTAAAAATTGAATTCTTTTATTTAGGTTACAGCTCTTGTTCTTTATGAACTGTTGACTAGGGATTAGTTCAGAGACCATATGGTCTGCTGATGTGGTTTTAAAGTGGTAACAGAAAATGTAAATTTGCTGATGAGTCTAAAACCTGGAAATTTCACATAAAAATTTGCATTTCTGGTGTTTCTCAAAAGGTTATAATGGTTGGCAGCCCTGGAATGCCATTCTCATATGGGAATACAGAACTAAAGTTGAGTGGCAACTTCTGCCTTTAGTCTAAACCTACAATCTCCAACTCAATGGCACCCCACTCCAGTACTCTTGCCTGGAAAATCCCATGGGCGGAGGAGCCTGGTGGGCTGCAGTCCATGGGAAGAGTCGGACACGACTGAAGCGACTTAGCAGCAGCAGCAGCAGCACAATCTCCAACTCACCATAGTGCCTATTGGCAGGACTCCACTCTCTTGCATTGCTTGCCTGACATCTGATGGCCACTGGGACTGTGAGCCCTGATGTTGCTTGATTGGTTTTTAGAATTCTGTATCCATGAAGAAAATTGTGAAACAATTCTGGCTTTTGTTGTCTGGTTTGTTGTGATCTCTTATTTTTAATGCTTTGACTGGATGGAATTAAGATTTATTTAAAAATTGAAATTGTAGGATACATGAAAAATAAAATAAAACTATAGGAATCCTGTGTCTCACTGCTTTCTCCATTTACTTATCTGGTACATAATTTGTTCTGCATACTAAAGTATTAGTTTAGGAAGTTTGGCTTCTATTATAATTTATTTATTACTTTCATTTCTTTATTGTGTTACCAGTTAAGCATATGCTGAAGATTTTTCTCTGATTTTAGTTGCCTTTTCTCTCTCTTTCTGTTTCCTTATTTTTTTTCTCCTGTGTTCTAAGACAAACACTCAAGTTTTTATTCATTATTAAAAGCTCAATTTTCTGTAATGCTGATACAGCTCTTTATTATTTCTAACAATAACTTTAATCTTTGATTACATTTTAGTGTTAGAATATATTCATAATAATTAATATTTATTGAGCACTTAACTACATGCCAAACACCATTTAAACATTTGAATATCTTATCTCAATGGATTTTTTCTAAAATCCTATGAAGATTGACTATTATTATCTCTTATAAAGGTGAAAAAAATAAGACTTCCAGAGATTAACTTTTTTGAGATCAAAAGTATGGAAAAGCAAGACAAGTAACTGGGCATTTTTTAATCTAAAGCCCATGCTCTTATTCATGAACTGCACAGTAAGCTTTCTTTTTCTCTGGTTTGTTTAGCTTGCTCTTCATCCAATTAATTCATTTCTTTTACCTTTAATTATGTTTCTTAAAAAAAAAATCCCCTCCCTCTTGTACCTCCCTTCCACTCCCCATCCCATCCATTAATTGTGATGATAAAATATAAGTAACATAAAATTTACCAACTTAATTTTTAGGCAGACAGTTTAGTAGTATTAAGTTCACATTTTTGTGTAATCAAACAATCTCTAAACCTCTTTTCATCTTGTGAAATTGAAACTCTGTACCCATTAATCTCCCCACCCCTACACCTCAGCCCCTGTCAACCACTATCTTACTTTGTCTCATCAATTCATTCTGTATCTCAGTTTGTTATTTTAATAAGAATTTAATAAGAATTCCTTGTGTAGGAACCTTGTTTTCATAAAATTGTTAGAACCTAAATATTGTATTTCCAAGCTTTTTTAAAATTAGAAATGTTTTCAAAATATGTTCTTTTCCAGTGCTATAGTTTCTGTGTTTTATAGAGTAGAATCACTTCACATGATACTTATTTGTTTTGAAAAGATGTTCTCTTGAACTTGAAAAGAACAGTATTAATCTGTTGGTATTCATTTTATCTTAGCCCAGTTAGAATCATCCTTTCAAATCTCATGTCACAGGAGACTATGTTTACAATCTCAATCAACTTTCTGGTTCTGTATTGTCTTTAGTAAGGATCCATTGGCCTGAGTAACAACCCCATGGTCTTATGATCTGATTATTTTATCATAAGGGAAGAGTCTTATTCTGTATAGCCTAAAGTGATCTGTATTTCTTGCACTGCAAAAAAATCCAAATGGGGAAACAAATATTCCAACATCTGGATCTAAAAGGTTACCACATTCACATTGGCCTCGGCAATGTTTCATTCCTGAGGATGATTGAGCTGAGAGATGCATTAAACACTAAAGAGGGGCCAGAGGGTGGAACAATGTGTTTGAATTCCATATTGAGGAGCTTTTGTGGAACAAAAAGGGGGACCTGTGCCTCTCTGAATCTGTGTAGATGGAAATTGTCCACCTTAAAACATGTGACTTTACCATTCTGCCTCCAGGCTAAGCTTAGTTGATTCTCCAACTTTTGCCTGACACATTTTTGACCAACATTTCTAGTTTCCACTGTTGTTGAAACTGCATTGCTTTTCCTGTTTTCATGAGCATTATAATGGAAAGATTGCAGAGATGAATCAAGAATTGCTGGTTACCAACAATGTAGCCAGAATATCCTCTTTCATATATAAATGGAAATGGCTTTTGCCCTCCTGTGCCAGTTTGACATAAAACCTAATGTACGCCAACAGTATTTTATAAACCACACACATGGTCAAAGTGCCTTTTGACTATAAATCCAGCTGGTCACTGAAGAGCCAATTTCTGTTTACTATTACTATCTTTTCCATTTTCCTTTCCCAGAAGTATTTTGGCAGGGAAGGGTATAGATATATATATATATATATATTACACAATTACCTAAATTATATTGAAATATTATTTGCCTCTATTTTTTTCTTAAAAATATTCATTTTTCAGCACCTTTACGACCAATTGTCATCTGATGTGATCACTTTAAATTATCAGATAACTTTTCACAGTCAAGGATGAATGACTTTCAACCTTCCAAATTCTATTTCATGTCCATAATACATGCTAGTCGAATTAACAGTCTGTGGAAGTAACAATAGCTAAATTATAAAATTTATTAAAAATCCATTCTACCACGGTCTAGATCTTCATTATGTGGTTTAGGGAGGGAAGAACAAGTCAGAATAGAAAAAGACAGAGTGTGAAATTTAAGCAAAAATTGTGAGCTAAAGCTTGAAATTAGAATTTCAACTAGAGCTCAGTTTAAGAAAACAAACCAGGACAAAATGAACTGAGAAGGGGATTCTGTGTGTGCTTGCATGCCTGTGTATGTGTTTACTATGGCTCAAGAAAATTCTATGAATTAGCTCATTGGCCATGACTGCAGTATTTCTTATGGAAAGAAAGGGTGACTTGTGCGTATGATCTCATCCATTCTCAAGGAGCAGGAAGCTGTTTATGTGAAGAGGTTATTAACAATAATAATTCTGAAGAGAGGAAGTGTTGTCCAATGCTTAGAGTCAGCGGCTTAGATTCTATTTCTGGATGTATCCATTTTTTTTCAGAGGTTTTAGACAGGTCATATTTTCTTAGGACTACTGTTTATATCTGTTTGCTTGGGGTACTAACAGTTTCTACTTTATTATTATATGGCAAATTTTTGTGAGTTTTAATAACTCCAGGTAAAATAATTTGCAAAGATGCTTTAAAGTCATTAGTGAACCTCTAGGATGGAAAAGGAAGTATTCCTTTCCTGGAGAAAATGTACTATCTTTTCATAGCAAGTGTTGTGTGGTCTTTCCTTCTTTTTAATGGAAATGCTCAGCATTGCCAAGTATATTCTGTAAGCTTTCTTTCCAGAATTCCTACTTAGCAGCTTCTCACCAGAACTGTTTCACATGATCTCATTATTAGGTATGTTTTGTAACTAAATACCCATTTTTATTTTTTAAAGGGGGAAAATCACAATGAATTTGAATCATTAGGAATTTGGGGGCCATTTCTGGAGCAGCATTTTTTCTTTGTATTGAAAATGGACTCATGAGAACAAGTCCACTCCTCATGAGATGCCCTGGACAGTAAGTATGTAGCAGCTGGTGAAACATTATCTGTTTGGGGCAAACAGGAAACATAGGTATTTGGGATTTAGCTTTAGGGAAAATAAGTAAGCAAATATGGGGGGTAAGAATCTAGAAGCCAAGTATATACATTCATCACTATCAGTTAATAAGAACTTAAACTTGCAACATACTTTATAGGTGCAAATAGTAGACTGTGCATACTGTTTCATTAAAAATGTGAAGTAAAGCAAAGTATTTTTCAGGCTGAAAAGACTAAATTTTGGAGTTATTAATTAATTCATCTAAGGTTGCACACCAAAAGAGCTAGTACTCTAACCCCAATAGTTTGATTTTTTCCCTAGCTGCTGCTGCTGCTAAGTCTCTTCAGTCGTGTCTGACTCTGTGCGACCTCATAGACGGCAGCCCACCAGGCTCCCCCGTCCCCGGGATTCTCCAGGCAAGAACACTGGAGTGGGTTGCCATTTCCTTCTCCAACACATGAAAGTGAAAAGTGAAAGTGAAGTTGCTCAGTCGTGCCCGACTCTTAGCGACCCCATGGACTTCAGCCTACCAGGCTCCTCCATCCATGGGATTTTCCAGGCAGGAGTACTGGAGTGGGGTGCCATAATAGATGCTATAGCTTGATTCTCAACTAGGGAGGGAAAGGAGCTCATACACAGTTCGTGCTGCCTACCTGCCTATCTGTAGACTTTGGTGTGCAACGTCCCACCAGGTGAGAATCACTGACATATCAAACCACGTGATGAGTGTGTTCCTCTCCAATTTGTCAGGACAGAAAACAGTTTGCCACCCGGAGAATATGGCTTTTTGTGTTCTCTTTTTATGTAAATGATGAAACTATACCAGGAACATGAAATGCTTATCTTCATTTTCTCAAGCCAGGTTTTTTGTTTTGTGTTGTGTTTTTTAAATATGCTCAGATGCTTGTGACAGTGTTTATCCCTGCTCTCAGCTGAAATTTGGCTGCTGTTCTTATGCTCTGATAATAGCCCTAACCATCCTCCATTGCCTCTATCTAAAACTGACATTCCCAAGCCCAATTCCCCTTACTGTCGGTGCCCTCGTTTGTTTTTTCTTTTTTTTCACTAATGTACATTTTAACTGAAAACACATGACATTGCTGAGATTAAAACCTCTCTCAAACATAACCAAAGAATCATTTTCTAACTTGACTTTCCTCTGGACTATACTCCAGGGAGAATTTCATGTGGCCACATTTGCTGAACTTCGCATTGCCATCTCTGTTTTGGCTTCAGCTTGGAGAAAGAAAGAAAAACGGGCTTCTTTTCTCATGAAATCTCCTATCAGTCCTCTGAGAAAGGAATGGGGAACCATTTTAAGAGAGACATACCTTAATTTTGTTGCAAATCCTTTTCTGCCTTCCAGCCTTCAATATCAATATGTCACACTAAATTATTTCATTAAGTACTTCATCTCCTCTGTAACCTGCTTGTCTTTGAGGACAAACCGTGGATCGGCTGTGTACACGTCTGCAATATTTCAACTCAAAGGACATCTGCTGACTCTTAACCAGAAAACTATGTGCATTCTTTTCCTCTCCCCTTCATAAATATATATTGCAATTTCCACTGTTATTAAAAAAAAAATTATACTTTGGTCCTTAGCGATCTACCGTGCCCTACTCTCCCTTCAGTCTTAAGCTGACCTTGCTCCCTGAGAAAGACAGGAAGACAACCTTAAGTGACAACGAGACAAATTTCATTTTGTTGGGAACTGCCTTTTCAATTATTTCTCTCTTCTCGATTTCTCCTTGCTGACCTGGTCCAAGCTGTTACATTGACAGGGGTCCCTCACCTCTAAATTAAAATATGCAAATTGTTATGGTTTCTGCACTAGGACCAGTAGAGCCTGGGCACTGTGATTGCAAGAGATTGTTCAGTTCCATTTTGCATCAGAAGAATATAGTTACCTGCTTCTGCCATTTCCTATTATGAGAAAAATAATACCCTGCAGACTGATACATTATAAGCAATACATTTATGCATCAGTATATTTCTATTTTAAAAATGAAAGATTATTACTTTTTGTGACCCATATTCTGCCACAAGGACAATATGTCCAAATATATGCACGTTCTTTCAAGGACTTGGTGAATATATTTTAAATGTTTCAATACTGAGAACTAGTCTATGTTAATTTGAAACATAACTACATTTTTAAGTACTTAAAAAATTTTAATAGACTTGAAATATAGAACAGTTACTATCAATGCATTTTAAAAGTATTATTCCTTTCGTAAAATCTTGGATTTGGAATGCTTCCCTAGTCATTGGATCAATTAGTACTGTTCACAACTGAGCGACTAAGCGCACACACTCACACGCATGCACTCACACACACACACACACACAGAGGCTGATAGACAAGTCATTTTGGGGGCCATTCTACATACTGTTTACCTATATGTGCATGTATACTATTCACTAAAATTTCCCCACTAAGAAATTCTGTTTCTCAGATAATAATATAAAATTAGCTTCTAAATACCCACTGTAATGACTAACGACATTTAGAAATGCTCAAGGATTATTTCTGTGATAGTATTATATCCACCATGGTTCTCAGAAATTCCTAAGTGATCATGAATTGACCTGAGCATCATGTTTTCTCCCAAGTTGTCTTAGGAGATCTGGGGTAGAAGCCTATTTGTAAATCACCGTATGGGAAAACCACTCATTGACAGGTGAAATAGCAATAATAAATAAAATTTATTTATTTTTATTTTTTTAAACCTTTTGATTTTAGAAAATCAAAAGGTTATTTGTTGCTTTGAGATATACAGTTGGCCTTGAACAACGAGGGGGTTAATCTACTTATAACTTAGTCAGCCTTCTGTATCCATGGTTCCTGTACATCTGCAGATTCAACCAACCAGAAACTGCATAATAGAGTACCACTTACTATTGAAAAATATCTGCATATAAGTGGACCTGTGCAGTTCAAATTCATATTTTTCAAGGGTCAACTGTATTTGATATTTTCTATTTACTTTTGCCATCAAAATTTGATTATGTTAGTTTGGTTTAAAATGAACTTTTAATTCTTAAACATTCATTGATAGAAGCAAAATATATCAAGTCTTGGGAGGAAAACCATCTTCAGTTCAAAATGTTACAAAATGTAAACCACCGGGAAAGAGTGATAAACACTAAAAACTTATGCTAAGACATAAAGTACCAAGTCCCATATCTGTTGGTAATGAGCAGTACAGACACAGGGTAAGCAACCTGTCTGGACCTTATTTTTCATATCAATTAGATTTCATATTCTATTTCAGAGAACTTTTTTCCCCTATAGTGGGCTTTTTTACCTTGTGTGAGGACTGTAAGGGAAAATAATAAATTTTTACAAACTAAAATAAAAATTGGGAAGAAAATTTTCCTTCATATGGTTGAGATCATTGAAGAATATCAATTCTGTAATTCTAAGTCACTGATTCTAAACCCTCTTGTCTAACTTTTCTTGCTTATTGGGTGGATATTTAAAAATGAAATTTGTCACTACAATATATCCTTTTAACTTTAAGTATCTGAGATTACTAAGCAAATTCTTTAAAAAGAAAGCAGTTTTTTCTTTTCATTTTATTTTCTTTTGATTCATTGTCTTTGAATTTCTCTCTTTAAGACCTATCTTAATCTTACATTTCATCTTTAGAAACTAATGGGGTTTTGTTGATGTCATCAAGATGGCGATATAAGTTGTTCCTGACTTCAGTTCCCTTCACAAGAAGACTCACTAACAACTATTCATGGAAAAGACAGCATTGTGTAAATTTTAGAACACAGAGGGGATGCTGGAGCATCTTTCTGGATCACAGGAATGGAAAAGGACTGAATTAGAAAGGGAAGCGGAGTGACTGCACTCTGACTGCATCGCCCCTCTCCGAGGCTGGCATAACAGCATACTGAGAGGGACCCCACAGGCCCATTGTTTCCCCAGTGGGAAAAGGAGAACCCAAAGTTTATATCCAACTTTCATAGCACTGGGTGCCAGTTCCCATGAAGCCCATCAATAAGACCTCATATCACGGGATTGCAGGGGGATCTTACAGGGCTTGATTTCTAGAGTCCAGGCTGTGATGGGGAAGAAGGGCAGGGCTTAAGGCAACCAGTACTCAGATCTTGGCACACTGAGTTCCTACTCACAGAAGCACCCAAGTAGAAATCCCAGCTAGCAGTTTGCCCATCTGCACAGCCAAGATAGCAGCCCCATCTGGCCAGGGAACTTTGTGGGTGGTACTGCCTGATTTGGGATCCCCAGTGGCAACTCTTTGCCTTAGACATTGCTCTGAGACTACCCCCTCCAAGCTTAGGTAGAGACATTATTCCATAACCTTGCCTACTGCCAAGTGTAGCCCCAGCCCTGCCTGAGCAGGAAGCCTTGCTGGAGCACCTGAGAAGGTGTCCAGCCTAGCAGCACTCACAAAAAGAGTCTAGCTGGCAGTGCTGGCCATCTGTAGAGTCAGGATAGTGGCCCTTCAGCCATGCCAGGTAACTCAGCATGCACTTCTGCCTGATTTGAGATCTGCAATCATAGTTTTTGCAGGTCTTACTGCCTGTTCTGCCCCTGTCACCCAGGCAGCAAAGCTAATGCATAGCCCTGTCCACTTTTGAGTGCAGCCCCCAGCCTTGACCAACCAGAAAACCTGGACAGAGCACCCCACAAAACATGACCCAGCGGCACTTGGGCAAAGTCTGGTCAGTGGCTTTGTCCTTCTGCAG
This sequence comes from Bison bison bison, assembly GCF_000754665.1. Lineage (NCBI taxonomy): Eukaryota > Metazoa > Chordata > Mammalia > Artiodactyla > Bovidae > Bison > Bison bison. The sequence continues at coordinate 425,257 of NW_011494792.1, read as the reverse complement.
AGTCCAGTTGGCAGCCTCATTTGGCCAGAGAGTTTGCTGCATAGTTCTTCCTGAGTTGGTACCCTCCTCCCCCAAAATGAGCCTTACCAGCCTTAGAACTTATTCTGCTTCTCTTCCCCTTCCCTATCAGAGGGAAACTAATTAATAGCCTTACCCACTGTTGAGGGAACACTTTATTCCACCCAATCAGGAAGCCTGGCTAGAACATCTGGGAAATTGTGTTGCCCAGTAGCATTGAAGCAGAGAGCCTGGTCAGTGGCTCTGCCCTTCTATAGGGCCACACCAGCAATCTGGCTCAGGGGCTTGGTGCACAATTCTGCCTGATTTGGGATCTCAACCAACAAGTCTTGCTTGCCAGCTTTGAAACTGGTTCTGCTGCCCTGCCCAGGTTGGGAAGCTAATTCACAGCCCTGCCTACTACTGAGTGACACCTCAGCCCCAATTGACAAGGAAACCACGCCAGAGCACCTGGAAAGTGCCTAGCAGCATCTGAGCAGAGAGCGTGGCCAGCAGCTCTGCCATGTGTAAAGCCAAGTCAGTTGCCTTGTCTGGCCAGGTAGTTGGTATGCAGCTCTGTCTGATTTAGCCTTGGAGACTATCCTGTGCCCCAACTCAGGCGAGGAAGCTAATTTGTAGCCTTGAATACAGCATTAAAGACCCACCCAACTAGAAAGATGAACCAGAGCATCCAGAAAGCTATGTAACCCATTCTACAGCCCTATTTATAATGGCATATGAACAAAGAGCCCAGCTAGTGACATGCTTGTCTGCAGAACAAAGCCAGCTGGCCCACGTGGCCAGGGAACTCAGTGCACAAATATGTTTGCTTTGGGTCCCCAAACAACTAGCCATGCCAGCTTTGGGGCCTATTCTGTTGATGCAACCAGACACTGAAACTAATTCATGACACTGCTTACCATTGAGTTCAGTGCCCAGCGCCCTGTTCACAATCCACCCACCCCACCCCCTCACTAGGAAGCCTAGTGAGAATAATCCAGGCAACTGCAGAGCCCATCCCACAGCCATGTTTGAGCAGAGAACCAAGCCAGAAGTCCTACTCAAGTGTTCCCAGCAGGCAGCACGCCCGCTCCTGATTTCAGAGCTTGGGCAGAGACTTTCCAGAACAAATAAAAGCTGAAGGAGTTTCTCAGCAAATATACCTGCTTCACAAAAAAATGCTAAAGGAAGTTCTTGACACAGAAATAGAAGTGTGCTAATTAACACCATAAAAGCATACACATAGGTACAAAATTCACTGATAAAAGTAAATATATAGTCAAAGTCATATTCTCTAGTATTGTAATGGTGGTCTGTAATTTATACAAAACTCTAGTTGAAAGGTTAACGAAGCAAAAATATTAAAAATAATCATGATTATAATAATTTGGTTTTTAGATATACAGTGTTAATAAATTGTAACATCAATAACCTAAAATATGAGGCAGAGCTAATAGTGTAAAATTTAGGAAGGCTATTGAAGTTAAATTGCTATTAGCTTAAAATAGGGTGTTAGAAATACAAGAAGTTTTATATAATTTTCAATATAACCACAAGGAAATAAATGTGGTGAGACAAAAGATTATAATAGAAGAGTCAAAGTATATTGCTATAAAAAATCATCATATCACAAAGAGGACAGCAAGAATAAGAGGAACTCTGTATCTATAAAATATTTAGAAAACAATTAACAAAATGGAAATAGTCAAGTCTTTATATACCAATAACTACTCTAAATGTAAATAGATTAAATTCTCTAATCAAAAGACATAGTTGGCTGAATGGATAGAAAAACAAGATCCAGTGAGCCTCTGCCTTCAGTGCATACTTAATTTTAAAGACACATAGATTGAGAGGGAAGAGATGGAAAATGATATTTCAAGCAAATATTAACCAAAAGAAATTAGGAGTAGCCAAAGCTATATTGAGGCTTCCCTTGTAGCTCAGTCAGTAAGGAGTCTGGCTTCAATGCAGGAGACCTGGGTTTGATTCCTGGGTTGGGAAGATCCCCTGGAGAAGGAAATGGCAACCCACTCCAGTATTTTTGCCTGGAGAATCCCATAGACAGAGGAGCCTGGAGGGCTATAGTCCATGGGGTCACAAGAGTCGGACATGACTTAGCAACTAAACCACCATGACCAAAGCTATATCAGATGAAATAGATTTTAACCTAAAAATGGTAAAGGGAGAAAAATAAAGTCAGTATATAATTATAAGATGGTCGGTTCATCAGAAAGATACAAACAATTATAAATGTTTGTGCATCCTACATTGGAGTACCTAAATATCAAAAGCAAATAATAACAAAACTAAAAGGAGAAACAAACAGCAATATAATAATGCTTGGGCACTTTAATATCCAACACTTTCAACATTGGATCAGTTCAGTTCAGTTCAGTCGCTCAGTCCTGTCCGACTCTTTGCAACCCCATCGACTGCAGAACACCAGGCCTCCCTGTCCATCGCCAACTCCCGGAGTTTACTCAAACTCATGTCCATTGAGTCGGTGATGCCATCTAACCATCTCATCCTCTGTTGCCCCCTTCTCCTCCCACCATCAATATTTCCCAGCATCAGGGTCTTTTCCAATGAGTCAGTTCTTTGCATCAGGTGGCCAAAGTATTGGAGTTTCAGCTTCAACATCAGTCGTTCCATGAATATTCAGGACTGATTTCCTTTAGAATGGACTGGTTGGATCTCCTTGCAGTCCAAGGACACTCAAGAGTCTCCTCCAGCACCACAGTTCAAAAGCATCAATTCTTCAGCACTCAGCTTTCTTTATAGTCCAAATCTCACATCCATACATGACTACTGGAAAGACCATATCTTTGACTAGATGGACCTTTGTTGGCAAAGTAATGTCTCTGCTTTTTAATATGCTGTCTAGGTTGGTTATAACTTTTCTTCCAAGGAGCAAGTGTCTTTTAATTTCATGGCTGCACTCACCATCTGCAGTGATTTTGGAGCCCCCCAAAATAAAGTCTGTCACTGTTTCCACTGTTTCCCCATCTATTTGCTATGAAGTGATGGGACCAGATGCCATGATCTTAGTTTTCTGAATGTTGAGCTTTAAGCCAACTTTTTCACACTCTTCTTTCATTTTCGTCAAGAGGCTCTTTAGTTCTTCTTTGCTTTCTGCCATAAGAGTGGTGACATTTGCATTGATATACATTGGATATATCATCCAAAAAGAGAATTAATAATGAAGCAGTAGATTTGAACAACATAGAAACCAAATTGTTGTGCTTAGTCACTCAGTCATGTTCAACTCTTTTTGACCCCATGAACTGTAGCCCACCAGGCTCTTCTGTCCATGGGGATTCTCCAGGCAAGAATACTGGAGTAGGTAGCCATTCCCTTCTCTAAGAGATCTTCCCAACATAGGGATCAACACAGGTCTCTGCATTGCAGGTGGATTCTTTACCATCTGAGCCACAGGGAAGCCCATAAACCAAAATGGACCCAATATGTAAATAGTGAACATTTCATCCAGCAAAAGGAGAATGCTGTTGCATATAATCCTGAAATGCACATGAAACATTTTCCAGGATAGACCATATGTTAGGCTGCAATACAAATCTTAGCAAATTTAAGAATATGGAAATCATATCAAGTATTATTTTTTCCCACAATTGTGTAATGGAAAACTGGAAAACTCACAAATATATGGAAATTAAGCATCACACACCTGAACAATGAGTAGATCAAAGTAGAAGTTATAAGGAAAATGAAAAAGTATATTGAGACAAATGAAAATGGAAACACAAAATTAGACATTCACATGTAAAGAATGAAATAGACCTCTACATTACACCACTTACAAAAATTAACTCACAATGAATTAAAGCCTTAAATATAAGACCTGAAGTCATAAAACCCCTAGGACAAAACATAGAGAAAAAGCTGTTTGACGTGGGTCTTGGCATGATTTTTTTACATATGACACCTAAAGCATAAACAACAATTTTTTTTAAATGGGACCACATAACACCAGAAAGCTTCTACACAACAAAAGCAAACATCAACAAAGGGAAAGGCAACCTACAGAATGGGAGAAAATATTTGTGCAAACTACACATCTGATAAGGCGTTAATAACCATAATATACAAAGAACTCCTATAACTCAGTAACAACAAAAAACAATATTGGCAAAAACTTGAAGAGACATTACACTTTTCTAAAAAAAAGTATTCAAATGGTCAAGAGGTATATGAAAATGTTCTCAACATCACTAATTATAAGACCTGTATTATTTAACCAACCAGCAAAGCTGGCATAATAAAGAGACTTCAAAATGCAAGAGCTTTTATAATATTAGAGTTTGTTTCTCTCTGATATACTGGCTGGAGTTGAGGGGTTTCATATTAGAATATCTCCCACAGAGTGTAAAGTGAAACAGGAAGTGTCCTTACCTTTCGGGAGGCACACTGTTTCTTCTCAATTCAGGCTGGAATCTAGTCACATGGCACTCCAGGCTGTAAGAGAAGACGGAAAACACAGTTCAAATCTAGGTGTCAGTGTGTTCAGGTAAAACTAAGAAAGTTGATTATGAAATAAAGGAGAAAGGAAATTGATGGACAACTGTCTGCCACTTAGTATTCAATTGATTATTTTTGAATAAGTAAATATCATTTATATAGCATATATTTAAAATCTAGATAATTCTGGATGAATTCCCAATTGAATCATGATAGTTTTTTTTCTAAGATAGTATTATACTGTTTATGAAAACATCTTAGAATAGAAAAACTGTATTCTAAGATAGTGATAATAAATATTTTCATTTAAAGTCATTAAGAGGAGAATGTCAATCACAAGTGTTCTTCCCATTATCAATATATATTTTCTTCTTTCTGCATTGTCTAATGTAGTACTATAAAATATTTCTACAGTTAAGGAGGAAACAAAATAAGCACATGGAAGTTGATTTGAAATTAGTAATACAATCCCATATACATACCTATGCTGAGACATACAGTGAGAAAAAGAAACCAATATTCTATTTCCCATTATTACCCATGCAGAGTTTTCCAGTTCTCCTTTCATCCTTCTAGGCCAACTGCCTTATTCTCACTGAGACCGCCTGGCACATGCTTGTTTTCCTGGCAGTTTAAGTAAAATGCCAACCCCAGACTCTACAATGCATCTCTGTCTGTATTTCATAATATCTAGCAAGACTGTGGTTACTTAATTAATTCAGAGCAATGGTACTAATAATTAAATAACATGCACAATCCATTTTAAGAAGAGTAGCAGTAAGTGATTTTTTTGTTCCCTCCACTAAACCTTGTTTAAATTAGCTATGTGCATTTCCCAGCTTGTTAGGCAGCCTGAATTGAAATTCAGTTCACTGTATCTTCGTCATTACCAGCACGTTATGCACCAATCTGCCAAGGGCTTTCAAATACACCTATTTATATGCTGCATTCGGGCTTCCCAACACTATTATAAAAGCAAGTTGACCTAGAGACACTCTTGTTTTTCTAAGGAAAATCTCTAAGGAAATATCTACCACATATAGGCAATATTAAGGGCAACGATTTATTTAAGTTCTGAAGTGAAGAGCTAACAAAATTGCATATAAGATATTGATATCAAAATCCACACAAGGAGAATAATAAAGACATGCAATAAAAAAGTTGATCAAATTTTAATCTAATAATATCCTATGTAATTTTAATTAACTTATTTGTCTAATGCTACATAAGGTTAAATCATTTATAGATGCTGTTTGTGTGTTTTAGCAATGTTATTAGTGTCTCATGTTTCATTTTCTCTATTCACATGCTGAATCCACCCCTTTGAAGTAATTAGCATAATCACTAACATTATAAGATCATTTTCCTCACTCCAAATAAATGACCATCAAATTGATGCCTACTCTCTATATTCAGAAATGCTTAAATAGTTCATTACTACCCAAATGACTATGGGGAAATGCTGTGCATAAGATGAAAGTAATAATGACTCATACCCCCCACAACGAAGATGAAACTCTTCCACATAGGAATTAATTCACTGTAAAATATCTGAGATCAGGAAGATAATTGAAAGGACTAAAAATAAAATTGAATGCAATAGGTAATCTAAAGGTCATGAGACTTGTCACTAAACAATTAGAAGATTTTTTAATTTTGATAGGCTTTATAAACATTACTACAGGTTATATTCTGAATATAGATTGCTTTTAAATTGAGCTTTCTTATATCTAAATGTATATCTAATGAAAACCTTTTATATGCTATAAGCTTTCACCATTCATATTACATTGATGAAAAAAATTAAATGTCATAAGATATAAACAAATATTTTCATTTTGGTAAGGTTAAGTTTTATCAATACTACTATAGCTTCTGTTCTGATTCAGAGCAATTTTTAAACGGTGCTTTATCTAAATGTACATCTAATGAAAATACTTTTATACATTACGTTTCACATTTCTTATCACACTAAATCTAAAAGGAATCTGAAACACTTAATAGTATTCATTTAATTTTCTAACAATAATATCTCCTTTTGGTAATAGGCATTATTGATTTTCAAATCTGAACCTATATTATCTGACACAAATGAGGAAAAATAAGGAAGATATTATTCCTAAATTTAAAGATATGAGCAAATTTGATATTGATTCACAGGGCACCACACAATAGATTACAGTGATATTGGTTAATAACAATTAATATTTCTTAATACTGAACTTAGAGCCCAGATCTAAACAAAACTGTGAAGAAGAGCGCTTACTCATAGCATATTTCAGTTTTTTGTATGCATCCCTTTTTTCTCAAATACCTTCTGAGCCCATGATGGCCACTAGCATTTCAGTACCCAGGACTTAGGCACACTGGCATGCATCCTTTATGCTGTAAGCCTACTATGATTGGCCTCCTTATAAGATCAGTTCTTACACCAGACAGGTGATGAAATATTTTGAAAATGACCTGTGGTTCATACTCTCTAACCACATCCTTCCTATCATGGGAGACTTAACTAACAGAACTCAATGCCGGAGTTATCTTTCCTTCTCTTTCCTCTCTGTTCCACTTTATATTCTTATAGTGCCAGAGAATCTTATAAAAGATCAGGGTCCCTGTTCACTTAAGCTAATGTAAATTTCTGAAGTAAATATTTAGCCTACCTTTCATATCTGTCATGTTGCTTACTAGGGGCTATCGTTTACCCTACATTGAAATCTCCAGGTGTTCTCATGGACCTTCAAGTCATTCTAAATATGTAAGGCTATTGTGACAGTTTTCTCAGCAAATGGCTTTGAAGAGTCTCAAAAAATGGAGGTTTTTCCAAAATTTGCAGAAATAGTCAACCAATATTAATATAATTAATTTCTAATCTCCAAATGTTCAGAAACATATCAAAAGGTGCTCAACATCATTTGTCACTAAAGAAAAGCAGGTTCAAAATATAGTAACTACTAAGCATCTACAGAAATGGCTAAAACTAAAAGGATTGAGAGCAAATTAGACTAACACATTGATGGAGGGGATACAGCTTGAGGCAATTACTTTTGCTAATGGCTTGGTCATATCTAATAAATCTGGAAACACAGGAATCCAGTAAGGCTGGTTGTGTGTATGCCCAACAAAAAGGCAGACACATGGACTCAGACATATAAAAAATCTTCATATCACACTATCCATTGAAGCCAAAAACTGAGAATAAAAACAATATCCATCTACAATAGACTGAATAAAGAAAAACAATGGAATACTATATATTAAGAGAAAAGAACAAATATTGCTAAATGTAGAAAAGATAGAATGCCATAGTAAACAAACAAAACCCATGTAATTCTTCTCCTCATCAGAAATAGCAATTCATCTCTCAGGGATCAATCTACATTACCCAGGCACATAAGAATTAGGTGAAAAAACAAAAGACCACTTCATCAGTGGTGTAAATTAGTAAATTTCAGTTTCAGTTTAGTCGCTTAGTCGTGTCCGACTCTTTGTGACCAAATGGACTGCAACAATACGGGCTTCCCTGTCCATCGCCAACTCCTGGAGTCTGCCCAAACTCACGTCCATTGAGTAGGTGATGCCATCCAACCAACTCATCCTCTGCCATCCCCTTCTCTTTCCCAGCATCAGGGTCTTTTCAACTGAGTCAGCTATTTGCATCAGGTGGCCAAAGTATTGGAGTTTCAGCTTCAACATTAGTCCTTCCAATGAACACCCAGGACTGATTTCCTTTAGGATGGACTGGTTGGATCTCCTTGCAGCCCAAAGGACTCTCAAGAGTCCTCTCCAACACCACAGTTCAAAAGCATCAATTCTTTGGTGCTCAGCTTTCTTTATAGTCCAACTCTCACATCCCTACATGACTACTGGATAAACCATAGCCTTGACTAGATGGAATTTTGTTGGCAAAGTAATGTGTCTGCTTTTTAATATGCTGACTAGGTTGGTCATAACTTTTCTTTCAAAGAGTAAGCATCTTTTAACTTCATGGCTGCAATCACCATCTGCAGTGATTTTGAAGCCCCCCAAAAATAAAGTCAGCCATGGTTTCCACTGTTTCCCCATCTATTTGCCATGAAGTGATGGGACTGGTATGCCATGATCTTCATTTTCTGAATGTTGAGCTTTAAGCCAACTTTTTCACTCTCCTCTTTCACTTTCATCAATAGGCTCTTTAGTTCTTCTTCACTTTCTGCCATAAGGGTGGTTTCATCTGCATATCTGAGGTTATTGATATTTCTCCCAGCAATCTTGGTTCCAACTTGTGCTTCTTCCAGCCCAGCGTTTCCCATGATGTACTCTGCATAGAAGTTAAATAAGCAGGGTGACAATATACAGCCTTGACATCCTCCTTTTCCTATTTGGAACCAGTCTGTTGTTCCATGTCCAGTTCTAACTGTTGCTTCCTGACCTGCATACAGATTTCTCAAGAGGCAGATCAGGTGATCTGATATTCCCATCTCTTTCAGAATTTTCCAGTTTATTGTGATCCACACAGTCAAAGGTTTTGGCATAGTCAATAAAGCAAAAGTATATGTTTTTCTGGAACTCTCTTGCTTTTTCCATGATCTAGTGGATGTTGGCAATTTGATCTCTGGTTCCTCTGCCTTTTCTAAAACCAGCTTGAACATCTGGAAGTTCACAGTTCATGAATTGCTGAAGCCTGGCTCGGAGAATTTTGAGCATTACTTTGCTAAAGTGTGAGATGACTGCAATTTTGCAGTAGTTTGAGCATTCTTTGGCATTGCCTTTCTTTGGGATTGGAATGAAAACTGACCATTTCCAGTCCTGTGGCCACTGCTGAGTTTTCTAAATTTGCTGGCATATTGAGTGCAGCACTTTCACAGCATCATCTTGTAGGATTTGAAATAGCTTAACTGGAATTCCATCACCTCCACTAACTTTATTTGTAGTGATGCTTCCTAAGGCATAATTACATAGGTAAGTTAGTAAATACACCTGTTTCAACAGGATAGACACATTTACTCCATGAAAACAACCCCCATGTAAATCAACAGTATACAAATACAAGAAGAGTACATGTGGACTAATAAATGCCCTTTTACTGCACAACACACAGAACCTTGACTAAGTATGAAGAGCAAGTTTAATTCAAGAGGCGTTTAGTTATATTCAATGACACTTGTTCAAGTTTGCCACTCAAACACCCAAATATGTTATCAAGGTCATCTCCTGGCTCTATAGGGCTACAGATATAATGTTGACACCTAAAACAATTTGCACGGAAGAATTTCAAGCCACTTAGGGAGTGGGATCCTCAGAGAAAGTTACTTGTGCTAATTGAAAGCTTAAAGACATTAAAACCAAATCCAAGTCATGTTTGTTTTAAGGATAAAGATAAAGCCAGAAGAGGAATTAGGATGAAGGGCTTCAATCCAGAGGTGCAAGCACTCATTCACTCATGAGCTGTTTATTGTGGAACAGTTATTTTTGGCAAACTATTGTTTTCTGTGCTAGAAATAAAGTGGTCTTCAGAGAGGCCTTTTCCGTCAAGGTGATCACCTTCTACCAAGACAGACGCTATAGGCACCTTCTTTTGGTGGGCTTCCCAGGCGGCGCTAGTGGTAATGAACTCACCTGCCCATGCATGAGACTTAAGAGACCTGGGTTTGGGAAGATATGCTGGAGGAGGGCACAGCCACCCACTCCAGTTTTCCTGCCTGGAGAATCCCATGGACAGAGGAGCCTGGTGGGCTACAATCCATAGAGTTGTAAAGACTCAGACACAACTGAGGTGACTTAGCATGCATGCACGTTCTTACAGGCAGATCTTGTGTTATTGTGCTTCACTTTGCAGATACTGCTTTTTTCTTTTTTTTACAAAGTGAATGTTCATGATAACCCAGCTTCAACAAGTCTATGGGTGCCATCTTTCCAACAGCATTTGCTCACTTCATGTCTCTGTGTCACATTTTGATAATTCACAGTGTTTCACACTTTTTCATTATTATATTTGCTATGGTGGCCTGTGATCAGTGACCTTTGATGTAGCTAATATGGTTGATTGAAGACTCATAATGATTGTTTGGCAATAAAGTATCTTTTAATTAGGTATGTACGTTTCTTTAGACATAACGCTATTGCACACTTAACAAACTAGAGTATAGTAAACATAACTTTATATACACCAGGAAACCAAAAAACTCGTGTGACTGGCTTTCTGGCAATACTCACTTTATGGCAGTGGTCAGGACCCAAAACTGCAGCATCTCCAAGAGCTGCCTATAGATAAACAAGATTTACTTTCATGTAGATGCTCTGAGAAAAACACAAATGGAGATTAGAGATAAAGGCTGACTGAGATGAGGAATCAGTTTCAAAAGTCTTCAGGGATGGCCTTTCTACAGAGGTCACGTTTGCACATGCAACTGAAAGATCAAACAGAAGGAGTCAAATGAAGATCTGAGAGAGGAGCCATCCAGACAGAGGGACTGTGAGGAGGCCAGAACAAGGCTGACACAGTCAAGGACCCACAAGGGCCTGGTATGGTTAGAGTACAGAGTGAGGAAACAGTAGGAAATGCCACGGAAAAGGCAGATGGGAATCAGATCATGTCAGGCTTTTAAAACCATGATGAGTGGCTTGGGTTTTTTTTTTTAATTAATTAATTTATTCTAATTGGAGAATGATTACTTCACAACATTGTGATGGTTTTTGCCATACATCAACATGAATTAGCCACATGTACACATGTGTTTTTGTTTTAACTGAAGTGAAAACACATTTGTAGGGCTTTAAGCAAGACAAACGCAATGCGTACACTTTGAAAAGATCACTCTGGTGTGCAATATAGAAGCCTGCTTCCATACTGAGAAAATTTGGAAATGAAATACCTTTGAATCATCAACAGACTGACTTTCCAATGAATAAAACATTCTCTAAAATGCTTTATAACAGCACCCAGCTCAGTGCTCTCACCTCTACATTTTTCAGGCTGTTTATTTCTAGGAATTTTATGATTGATAGCATTACCTTCACATTCATAGAAATCTAAGGAAGATCAGAAATAAAGGACAGTCTTATCCCAAGGCTGTCTAAAGAGAAACTGAGTTATAAAGAAATAGCATATAGGACATCCCTGCTGGTCCAGTGGTTGAGACCCCATGCTTCCACTACAGGGGACACAGGTTTGATCCCTGTTTGGGGAACTAAGATCCCAAAGGCTGCGCAAGCCAGCCAAAAATTTTTCAAAAAAAGAAATAGTATATGACTCAACATCATCACTACACAATATGAAAAATCCCTCAGGTTGCCAGAATTTGTAACCACGTTTATGGCTTGCCTTCCTCACAGTTCTGCATATCTCTAACTAAGTGAGTGAAAAGATGTTTTAGGTATGATTTCTAGGTTTTGTGAAGATTATCATCCCTAAACTCAGAGATCGTTTCCTCTGTTAACTCTGATCCCTAAAAATAAGGTTGTCAAAAAAAAAAAAAATAAGGTTGTCAGCTCACTAATTACAGCTCACTAATCTTTGTTCTCAATTCATCTGAAAATAGGAAACGTTTCTTATCATCTTTGTGAGACATGAAGTCACAAATATCTTAGTTTCCCCTATAAAACAAATGTTCGAAGCATGTTAGAACATCATCTCCCAGTTGGCTATCACTTGAGGTCACTCTCAGGTGAAATACCAGTGACTAGAAATGGGTCAAGGATGAATCCAATTTCATTCACATCTGAAAGCTTTCATCTG
>NW_011494792.1:380941-412967 GCF_000754665.1 Bison bison bison | reverse complement strand
AGCTTTCATCTGATAGAACAGCCAGTGCTCCTCTCATTGCCAAACAGATCCCTCCAAAGAAAGTTATTAGTCAAAAGGGCAAACTAGAATCCCAGTGGTGATACTTCTTGTGCCATGAGTACTAGATTAAGTGAGGTAAATAATAGATGGTCTGTTCACTGGGGAGTTGATTCCAGCCCTTCTCAAGATGCAGATGGAAATTTTAACCCACTCACATCCGATCTCAATCTGGAGCCATCTTTCTTTTCCTCCAAAGAATAGAGACTGAATTTCAGGCTAGTTAAATCATTTCCCAGCTATCCTGTTGTAACCTGATAAGGTAGGGGTTCCCAGAAGAAAGAGACCCAGGAATGGCTTTCTTGAGAGAGGAGAAACCGTTTTTGGCCTAAGTCATTTTGTGATCTAAACCTGGCCACAATGCTTGCCCTTAAACAGGTCTCAGTAATTAATGATCTAAGGAACAGACGAATACAGAAACACTGCCTGTTACCAAGCAAGAAAAGTAATGATAGCAAAGGTAACATATTAGTTGTAAAGACTGGCAGTTTTGTCTCACTAGTAAAGATCAGTCTGAAGCACTCAACCACCAGATTTACAGGTACCTAATTGAGTGAACTCTGGGAGTTGGTGATGGACAGGGAGGCCTGGCGTGCTGCGATTCACGGGGTCACAAAGAATCAGACATGAGTGAGCGACTGAACTGAACTGAACTGAACTGAACGGATGATGATGTTGACCTTTTCTGACCCTTATGACTTCAATCAACTAAAGCTTGGACTCTATCAACCACTCAAGCCTCTTCATGAATATGCATATACGATACTGGGTTAGCCAAAATGCTCTTTTGGGATTTCCATAAGATGTTACAGGAAAACCTCAACGAACTGTTTGGCCAATCCAATGCTTTTAGCTTTAAACTTCCCCAGTATTACTGTTCTGGAGAAGGCAATGGCACCCCACTCCAGTACTCTTGCCTGGAAAATCCCATGGACAGAGGGGCCTGGTGGGCTGCCGTCCATGGGGTCACTAAGAGTCGGACACGACTGAGCAACGTCACTTTCACTTTTCACTTTCATTCATTGGAGAAGGAAATGGCAACCCACTCCAGTGTTCTTGCCTGGAGAATCCCAGGGACAGGGGAGCCTGGTGGGCTGCCGTCTATGGGGTCGCACAGAGTCAGACACGACTGAAGCGACTTAGCAGCAGCAGCACCAGTATTACTGTTCAGGGAGACATGGCTTTGGGAAAGAACCCGGGTGTTCTCCTTACTTGCTGCAAGTAGTAATAAATCCTTCCTTCTGGTCTTCAGCATGGTTGTTTTGGCTCAATACCCATCAAGAGGTGAACTCTGAAAAAAAAAAAAGAGGTGAACCCTGTTCTCAGGTAACACTAGGGGTGTACAACAAGAACTTGATGAATCCCTGCTCTGAACTTCTGCCCTGATAGAGCTGACTACTTGATATTTATCTTCCAAACCCAAATCAGGTTATAGCATGTAACCTTATTCTCATGGTGGAGGCACTCATCTGAGCCTCTTTTGATTTTGATTTTATATGTGTATGCACACACATACACAACTATGCTGGCTAATCTTTTCTTCTTTTCCCGAATCCAGTCTGGCTTCTCATTCAATTCAGCTGATGGGAGACTCTGGTAGAACAGAGGGCAGGAACAAAGTGAGGTCAGGATATGTAAGTTCTCTCTGAGCTCACCTGCTGGATGGTAGGGTTACATTTCTCCACGGAAGGCCACGGTTCCATCTGGCTGCCCTCACAGACAGCTTCTAGTCTCCCTTGTTTTCTTCACCTTGAAATACCTCCCTGAAAATTCCATACATTAATTTCTTTTTGTTTGAGCATACCATCACTTTCCTGCCTTGCTATACCAGGCTTTACTTACAACATTCGATTACAAAAATATTATATGGGGATTACTACGGTATACGTATTACCAACATTAATATTATTTTACTATAGAAGATCAAGGGTACAATGTAATCAATCTAAGATATTTCATTGGAATTTATTATAAAAGAATAGCTTTATGTGATTCTTGAAACAATGGGTAAAAATTTGCCTTAGTATGCATCAGCCAATAAATTAAGTTTAAACTTTTAAAGTAAACAGAAGAGAGCTAACATTTATTTTAAGTCCTCTGTGTACTGGAGAATTTATATATTTTTCATTTCAGCTGTATTTTTCACTGTTTGACTCCTGTATTTCTTCTATTTTCTCTTTATTGAAACTGACTATGTTCATTTTTCTTCCCAGTTTGGTGAACATCTTTGAAATTATCGTGTCTAACTCTTTTCTTAGATACTTATCTCCATTTCACTTAGTTTTTTTATAACATTATGTCTTATTTCTTCATTTGGAACACACTCCTCTGTCTCCTCATGTTACCCAATTCTCTATGTTTATTCCTTGTGTTAGGTGGATTGGTTATGTTTCCCAATCTTGGAGAAGTGGCCTTGTGTAGGAGACATCCTGTGGGGTCCTTACCATGCTCCCTCTGTTCATCAGAGTGTGTGCTCTAGGGGTGCCCCTTACGTGGGCAGTCTACATCATTCTGCTGTGGCAGGGCCAATTACCATGGGTGTGCTGGTAGGCGAGGCTGGTTCCCTGGCCTGGTTGGCTATAAGGCCATGCTTTGTGTAGTTGCTTAGGATCTGGTGGAAAGCAGAATAAGCTGACTGTGGTCGAGGGAGGCTCGGGGCTGCTGCCAGCCTGCTGGAGGACAGGGCTAGGTCCCTGCATGGCTGTGTGCATAGCCCACTAATGAAGCTACAGATTTTGGAACTCAATTTCCCTCTGCCATATAAGCCAAAGTGCAAACATTGAGCACAAATGCTTTTCTACCTTTTTTCCCCACATTTCCACTAACAAATGGTTAGGGCTTCCCAGGTAGGGCTAGTAGTAAAAAATCCGCCTGCCAATGCAGGAGAGGCAAGAGAGGAGAGTTTGATCCCTGGGTCAGGAGGATTCCCCTGGAGAAGGAAATGGCAACCCACTCCAGTATTCTCTCCTGGAAAGTTCTACGGACAGAGGAGCCTGGCGGACTACAGTCCATGGAGTCACAAAGAGTCAGACACAACTGAGAGACTGAGTGAAGTCTGGCTGAAGGATTTTCAGCCGTCTCCTGACACATTAGTGAGCTGCCATGGCCCCGCAGCCCTCTTCCTTTGCTCTGGGACTATGGACACGGAAAACCTCCTGCAGTCCAGTTCCCACAGTTTCCCTCTCGCTGCCACTTCCTCCTGCCTGTGTTTGACTTTCCTCAGGGTCAGCTAATTTCAATTCAGCTCGCCAGGTCCCCACCACAAGAGGGGAAGCTCCTGAGCCTGCTGCCTCTCATTCCCTCCCTGCTCCCATCTCCAGCTCGGCTCCATGACATCATTTATCCATTTGCAGACTTCCTCTGCTGCTCCCACAGCTCAGAGCACAGGCGTGGGTGGAGGCGGGGACCCCTGCTCCCCACCTAGCCTTTCCCTTAGCTTAATTGCAAATGACCGTATCGATTACCAGGGGGGCAGAGTGTCCAGTCAGCATCCCCAGAGAAGACTGTCTGAGAGAGTTGAGGCTTTTCCACTTTCCTTTTAAGGATTCATTTTTCTTTTCTCTTGGGATTTGCCATTGCAATTAATCTCTCTAAATCAGTGCGTTCTCCTCTTTCAACTTTTCTCTTCCTCTTTAACTGTCTCATTTCCTCCCTCCCTTCCTGCCTCTCTTTCTTCTTCCTGTTTTTCCTTCCTCCACCCGACTCTTCATTTTGCTCTTTTCTGGGGGAAAAAAAATGGTAAGTGAATAATGATAAGCAAATTTTAAAAGGTGATAATCAAGGGGTGAACCCCAAATGCCTAGCCCCTAGTGGCAATGTATAAAGAAAGAAGGCACTGTGTAGAAAGGGCCATGTTCATGGAAGAAGACACACTAACAAAAATGCCTAAGTGTTAATGCTCCATTTTGATAAAATGTGCTTAATTCTCCACATATAAGGAATGACATTATAGGTTGCTCACAACTGAGTAGGAGGGTTTGAGAGCTTTTTGCACAAATTCACTAACTTCCTCAAAAATTAGCCTTATACATATTAAAAAATAAATTTTACCCATCTTTGTCTACATGGTATTTTGTTCAAAATCAAGGATAACAAATGCATGGCATAATTCCCACATCTCTCATTCCCCAACCCCACCAAGCTCACATTAGTCTTTGCTAATTGTTCACTACTATTTTTCCATTTCAGCTTAGAAGGAGTTTCTGCTTTTCTTAGAACAGTAATCCAGGTAGCTTCCACCAGTTAATAGATCTCTTTCTCCTGAAAAAGAAATCTATTTTCTACTCTTGTAAAATAAATTTGGGCATGAGCTACTAACCATGAGATATTAATCATCTCCATATATTGCATTATGGGTTGTATTTTTTTTTATTTTCTAAATTATCAACATGTGCTATGATGATGCATCACGTTAATAATAAGATACAAATCGAGTTTTCATTAGGAAATTGACTATCCTACATAATTTAAAGACAGGGTTACCAACAAATAGATTTCCTTCTGACAATACCAAAATGAAAAGTCATGCAAATTATTTGAGCAAATCTTTTTATCTTACCTAATTCTCTAAGAATTATAAATACCCAAAGATAATCATATTTACTTATGTCATTTTAAAGACATAAAGACCAGGATTGATTTTTCGATCACGGTTTAAGACTTTTATTTTTAGGGGAGCAAGGAGAGAAGGGGAATGGCAAAACAAGCGGCCTGTGATGATTAGTAAGTTGAACACAACAGGCTCCAAAAGAAAGAATTGCCCTCAAGGGGAAAAACATTTTCTATTTCAAGTTAGTTTCAGTATAACACATGGGAAAATGTTAACATTCACAGGTAAAAATATTACCCCAGCTTAAAATTAAAGTGTGTGTGTGTATACATATGTACGTACACTTCTATCTCACCTTCACTTACATTTACCTTGACATTTACCTGGACTTTGGTAATGGCATTTATACCTAACAATTTACCCTTAACACAAACCCTACAATGTAATTCTCAAAAGAAACTCTTAGTAAATATTGGTCAAGGATAAGGAATCTGACAGGGAAGCTAATATTGGCTTTGACTTCTAACATTTTTTTTCTCATTTCTATATAAAAAAGAAATCAGAAATCATTAGCATTCAGGATGTAAGCTTTAGCATGCATCTTAGAACAATCCTGGAATGATATCAGAGCTATGGCAAAAATCTGAATAATATTATTGTAGTTTTGTGGGAGATATGATTCACTAAAATCACTTAGCTACATTTCACACACCAGATACTCCTACTCACAACTCTGAAAATTATAGGATGGAGTCCTGGATAGCCCCCCTAAAAGTCACAAAGTTTATGCATTTATTTGACAAAAAGGTATTGAGCGTCTCTTATTTCTAGATTGTGTGCTTGTTAGAAAGTGAACAAGATAGATATGTCCCGTTTCATGGAACTCACAGGTTAGTGAAGAATATAGACAAATAAATGGCCAAATACAATACAGTGTGTTAGTATTTACTAAATGATGATTCACGATCGTGCAGCATCAGTATCACCCAAGGGTTTTTTACAAATACATATTCTCAGAACTCTGCTCCAGGCATCCTGAATCAGAACCATGCTTTAGCAAGCCAGGAAGGTCAGGAGAGACAGCTCACTTCCCAGAGGAAACGAGTCTCAAAAAACGACGGGAAGTGATCAAGGAGAGGCGAGTGTGTGGCTGCTGTCAGGAGGGTCAAGGCCAGGGCTGGTGGGCCAGGCCGAATACAATGAGGGTGGAGCAGACCGTTACAACCTGAAGGAGCAGCACGCATGACACCTTAAATGTGAGCAAGCATTTATGATGATCACGGCATAGCATCCAGTGTGGAGCGAGGCAGGCCTAGGGACACAGTCGAGAGAAATAAAACCAGTGATGTGAGCTCTAGCTCATGCAGGACCTCTGTTTTAAGGAGTTTAGACTAATTCAGTAGCAGTTAGCAGAGGAGGAATTTGCTCAGGGTCAGCGTTACAATGTTTCTGGCTTGAGAATGGTGTAGATGTTACAAAGATTTCTCCAAGTATGGAGCACAGAAGGAAAAAGGAGTCCTGGGGGTAGGTTAGAGATTCCATTTTGAACAGTTTTGAGATCCCTGTCTTACCATCTACAATAATGAACAGTTGTCAATTCCAGGGGAAAGTTAGGAGTCACCAATCATTTACTGAACAAATAGCCACTGAGCACTTCCTCTGTGCTACACTTTGTGCTCAATCTAGAGAAACAACAGTGAAAGGAGAAGGTGGGGTCCCCTGGACCCACTTGTGGATAATTACTGAAACCCTAGGAATGCAAGCAATCATCCCAGAAGCGGGGTGTAGTTAAAACGGGTAAAGATTGAGAAGATGAGTGGCACATACTCTATAAATGTTAACTACTAACCAAATAAGCAAAAATCAACAGCAGTCATTGCAGAGAATTAAAATGCGATCAGATCAAGTACTGCCGGTAAAGAAGTCTGAGCACTGAATGATACTAACAAAGAAAAAGCCATCCATCTGAAGATCAGGGAGAACAATGAGAGACTGAGGACATCGCTAAGGTGCAGACCCTGAGATAGGAGAGAGTGCACACAAGGCTCTCTCTCATGTTGGGCTCTGAAAGCCTGGTAAATGCACTTGGATTTTAGCCTAAATGGAAAGGGAAAAGGTTACATGGTTTTAAGCCTGAGAGTGACTTGATGCTGTGTATAATTTTTAAAGATATTACTCTGGCTGTCTCGTGGAGAACTGATTTTGAAAGAGGAAGAGAGAAAGCTGGGAGATGCTTCAGGATGTTGTTTTAGGCATCCAGGCCAGAGATGATGATGATGACAGCTTGGTCTCACAGTGATTGGATTTCATTTGTTTTCCTAGAGTAGCAAGAATGGATTTGCTGATGAAGTAAATGTAGGAAAATGAGAAGAAAGAAACAAGTATAACTCCTAATTTGGGTGAGCAAGGGTGGATGGTATGCCAATTACCGAGATACATTTAAAAAAAAGAGAGAGAGAGAGAGGTTGGGATTTTTGACTTCTTCAGGAACTCTCATATTGGATACCATTTTGTTGTTTTCCTAAGTATATTGTAAGTTACTTGAGGAGAAAGAGCATGGTTCCTGCCACAAATGGTTTACTCTCCCTACCCTTGTTTTTTCGAATGGTCTGAAAATGTCTGAAATGTTTTCAGACAGTCTGAAAACAAGGAATGCTTTTTGAACAAATGAGTAAATGAGAGAACATAGCCTCAAGTGGAAAATGAAACTTCCGCTACTATCAAGAGTTGTTTTTCTACTGCTTAATTTTACTGTGTTCTCCTAGAGCATTAATCTCTATTGTGGAGTGTGTGTGTGTGTGTGTGTGTGCACACTCAGTCTCTCAGTTGTGTTCTACTTTTTGTGACCCCATGGACTGTAGCCCGCCAAGCTCCTCTGTCCATGGAATTTTCCAGACAAGAATACTGGAGTGGGTTGCCATTTCCTACTCCAGGGGATCTTCCCGACCCAGTGGTAGAACCTGCATCTCTCATGTCTCCTGAATTAGCAAGTGGATTCTATAGCACTGAACCACCTGTGAAGCCCTGTCATGGGGTCCTTGATCTTTATTTACTAAAATATGGATAAAAACAAGTTGTAGCACTTCCTTACACTTTTAAGAAAAGAAAAATGCAAAATAAAGGAAAATATCATAAAATAGGCTTTTCAGAGAGAGCAGATTTATCCCTGGAGAGGCTATTTAGCATCTGGAGCTATTTGACTTCAGGAGGGATGAGTGGTGGTTGTGAAAAAAATTCATATTAAATAAGTACCTATATATACCAGATATCATTTAGATGTGTTTTACACCACACAACACAAAAGGGAGATGATATTATTATTACTGTTATTTGCATTTTATAGATGTGGAAACTGAGCTCTCAAAGAGGAAATGACTTGTATAAGGTTTTTTAACAACAAGGTGCCTAGTCAGGAGTCAAACCAGGCCAGTCAGTGCTCACAGTTTTTGTTTTTTTGCATCTGAGGTTTCCTGAGGCAGAGACTAATAAGACTTGGGTCTGAGAAGTCAGTGGAGACCTAGGAGTGACCTATCCACAAGTTCATGGACACTTAGGAGCCATTCCTCCCCCGCCCCCAGGTTTCACAGATGAGCAGTGCAAGGTTCTCCAGGAAGACCTGCCAAGCATAGACACATCTATTTCAGGGCAATCAAAGAAGTAGGAAGCCCTTTCCTAATTGGGCAACACACACCTGGACATAAGAAAGCTGAACTGAATGAATGTGGTCTCTCAGAATTTTTTCCCAGTCAGATGAAACCCAGACATTGGGATGGCCAATCTGAAACCTTCAAGTCTGTGAACCTCGATCACAGCTCTTAAAGCGGGAGCTGTTTGACTATCTCTCCCATCCCAAGTGCCTGTTAAGCTTACAAGCATCTTGGCCCACAGAAAGAGATGTTGAGGTAGGAGAAAGTTTAGGCTAAGGGTCTTAATAAATGGTTCCTATGAAATTCGCTTCTTCCATTGTACAAACTGGAAAAGAGATTTTCAAGTAAATCATTCCAATAACTCCATTATTACTGTATCCTCTGCCTCTCCTGGAAGCCCTCTACTAGCTGTGTTTATTCTTAAATTCTATTTGACACCTCAAACCCAACCTCTTTTACACACATACACACCATTCACTTATTTCTAAGACATCACAGAAACAAGGAAATAGTTCAAGCGGCTAGGTTTAATTTTAGCAAGAGGAAAATTTGGCATTGAAGGAACTTTCTAGGACAGAGGTTCTTAACCTTTTTTGTAGCATGAAACCCTTTCACAGTCTGGTGATTGCCATCGACCCCTTCTCCAAACAATGTTTTTAAATGCATAAGATAAAATACACAGGATTAAAAAGTGCATGCTTATGTGCTCAGTTGCTCAGTCATGTTCAACTCTGCGACTCCATGGACTGTAGCCCATCAGGCTACTCTGTCCATGGAATTTTCCAGGCAAGAATACTGGAATGGGTTGCCATTTCCTTCTCCAGGGGATCTTCCTGACCCAGGGATCAAATGTGCACCTCTTGCATTGACAGGTGGATTCTTTACCACTGCGCTACGTGGGAAAAGCCCAGGATTAAAAAGAAAGTCAATTATATTGAAATAAAGTTTCAAAATACAAAAAAATACAATACAAAATAAAAAAAGGTTTTTTTTAAGTTTCAAAAAACAGGGCTGTGATATAGTTATTTATGCAGTTCTGTATTGAAACATCAAATAAAAAGATCTAGCAGTTGGTCTAATAACTGCCAATATTTTTAAGTGATGACAATCCTAAATGATATTCAGAGCTATCTGCAACCAACATAAAGTGATAAAAGAAAGAGCTGTGATTCCTATTAGTAACAAAATCATGGGTATGCTGAAATGCAATATGTCTATATTCAAAAATGAAGGGAAATAAATTCTTAGTGGTTAAGGAAACTAAAAATGTAGTGTTTCCACCTCCAGGTTATGAGCCTCTTAAGTTTATATGAAGAATAGCTGTTTTACAGAATACTGTAAAGATCATAAATTAAATGCAAGTTGATAAATAAATAAAGTGCAACTAAAATATCTCTGACTCTTTTAGTCTTCACATGTTTGTTTTTAGTCCCTAAGCTGTGTCCCTCCCTTTTGCAACCCCATGGACTATAGCCCACCAGGTTCCTCTGTCCATGGGATTTCCCAGGCAAGAACACTGGAGTGGGTTGCCATTTTCCTTCTCCAGGGGATCTTCCTGACCCAGGGATCGAATCCTCTCTAGCATTGCAAGCAGTTTCTCTACTACTGAGCCACCAGGGAAACCCCTTCAAATGTGGTATTTCCACTCAACTTCATTATAAGAATAATCTGATGACTGTTTCAAAGTGGCCTAAGACAGTTTGGACAAGAACAACTCTTTGGTGGAGAAAGTTAATCACAGAATAGTTTGAGGTGAGAGGAAGTTAGCTAGAGAATCTTATACCAAATTATAAACAAAATAATTTTTAGAGAAAATTCTGTTGTTACAAATATAGAAAATATTAAACATTTACATGCAATCCAAATTCTATTCTGTAAGCTGGATGAAATCTCACTTTCCTGCCTACCATCTTGCATGAATCTTTCTCTCCAGGTAAGTGTTTTAACATTTGGGGGATGTAAAACTGTGACTTTAATAGTTATCATCAGGCCATCAAGGACCAGCCACAAAGTCATTAAGGGTTCAAGCATCAGAGGCCATCCCTGAGAACCACAGGCAATGAGCCTCCTTGAATTATACACTCTATCCATGCACGTTTATGCAACATTAAAATATTTCAGCCAGGCCACATCTCCAGAACGGTTTTCATTTTATCTCACCAGAGTACGGTTCTACTCAAGATCATGCCAAAAACCAAGTCACTAATTTCACTGAGCAAACCCTTGTCTGAGCTTCATTATGCTGATTAGAAAATCCTCGGATGTTGATTGAGCTATAGATAGTTAAAGGCTTTTAGTAGTCACCTTTGGAATTAGCCTTTTTCCTATGATGTTAAGCGCCTTCCTTGGAGTGTGGATTCTTGATTAGAGATACTGAATGGCCCTAGAGTTGAAGCTTAAACTAACTAGCATGCACATAATATTGTACAGTGTGTGCCAAAGTGTCTTAAAGTAAATCATTACAGACATTTGTAATAGTCCCCCATTCAGCTTGAAATTAACAAGTGTGATACTTTAATAAGTTCTCTCGCCGAGTATTTCTGGATGCCTGACAGAATGCTCACATGTCCTCAGATCTACCATGCTGTCATTTGGTACCTCAAGTGAGGTACTGACTATCACTGAAACTTTCTGCCTCATCACCCCCTCCTTTTCCCAAATACCAGCACTTTAAAAATGTAAGATCGAACTCCAGGATTGAAATGAGATCCTTCTTTAACAAGTTGTTTAGTTTCTGTTATCTTCAGTTCAGTTCAGTTCAGTCGCTCAGTGGTGTCCGACTCTTTGCGACCCCATGAATTGCAGCATGCCAGGACTCCCTGTCCATCACCAACTCCCGGTTATCTTACATTGTCTTATTTACTAAGATCGTGGGTATAGTAAAGTATGAGCTGTTTATTTATTAGTTTAGCTGTGTACTTTCAGCTCCTTACAGGGAAGGGAGATAAGAGGTCCCATTAATTTCCGTTATTATTGCAAAAGTGTAAGCATCTTTTTTCTATACAGGGTAGAGATGAATGCGTTCGTTCTAAAGGAACTAGAAAATGTATGCTCGTGGCACTTGCAAGTTATTACAGTCTAATTGTAGTTAATTTTATTTTATTCTCTGGGACAACTAATCTCTCGATAACATTTGCAGTGACTGATTAAAATCCACTCCTTGCTAAAATCAAGGTCTTTAGATAATTGATGTGCTAATAGACCCGCAATTATTTGAGGCTGTGCTTCCTCACGGAGAGCAAGTCAAGGAATGGATAAAGCCCACATAAAGCACCTATTTTGCAACAGGAGCTCTGATAATTGCCAGGAGACAGCCTGCTTATCAGTTGTGAGAGGTTTTCATCCTTCATTAATATGGAGTTCAGTTGGACATCAGAGAAACTGGCCCCCATGAGAATATGCTTTGAATCTCCCATTATCTCATTTTCCATACATTTGGCTTGACCCACTTTTTTATCTACATTCACAGAGAGATCTGGCTTTCCACATATGGGCTTTTTAAACAATCAGCTAGCCATGAACCTGGAGTCCCTAAAGCTCTACGCAGTGTCAGTTGCTATAAATTTGGACAAGTGTGTCCACCAATAAAGTATCAGTTTAAACGGTTCAGACTAAATATTTTTAAAGTAGACAAAATAAATATTCTAAAGTGCTAACTTGTGAGTTCTCCATGCTGTGGCTCGTGCTTGCATGGCTTCCTGCAGTGGGCTCTCAATGGAGACTATAGGTCTGGACTGTTGGAGAGCCACCCTGTCCTGCTTTAGGTTTCTTGTACGTTAGGGTGAGCCCTCTACTGAGTCGAAACATACTTGTGAAGAGATTGGGAGCAATGCTTTAAGATTCCATTTAGTGAGGCAAAAACTACAGTCCTGGGCTTGGGAAAGAATGTTTGAGTGGATTACAATTCTTTTACAGCTTTGGCTCTCTTTATCTTTGGCCTCATAAAGAATATTCTTTCCTGGGAGTTTATAACTGAAGTTCATTAAAGATGATTCTTTACAATTATGAGTGATGACTGGTTTATTTTTTGACTCCATCATCATTATGGCACAGATGGTCAATTATCCAAGGTGGTCAATTATTGTGGACAATTATCAAGAAAAACCAGTTGTTCAATGATTAGTAGAGTATACTTTTCAGGTACTATACTAATGGTTGACATATGTTTTGAGTTTAGTGCATGTCAGTCTCTGTGTTAAGTGTTTTATCTCCAGCATATCATTTAATCCTTACAAGAAGTATTACTTCTATATTACAATCCAACAAGTACCATTCTCCTCCCCATTTTACAGATGAGTACACTGAGGAAGGGAAACGTTAACTCGACTAGGGTCCTACACATATTAAGTAGCAGATCCCAGGCCAAAACCAGAATAGTAATTGACTGTTTGATGAGAACCCTGTTAGGTATAACTTGTGGTCTTCTGAATAAAGTTGAATGAGGGAAAACTGGCCATCCATCATCTTAACCAAGTTTAACTTTTGTTGTTGATATTTAAGCATAATTTCATCCTGGGAAATTCACAGTGAGTGATTGTGATTGCATTTTCCTCATCTACATGCCTCTGACACTCTTGTTGAGGATGCTAATCTTGTGCAGAGCTGTCTTTCGAGTTGACGATGCTGCCACATCCCACTCCTGTGGGAAATGGAGAGATGGCATGCATAAAATCGAATAAAATGTATTAGGGCCAAGTTAAACTGCTAATAAGATAATCACAGTAATAGATCCAAAAATTATTTTAAATCTAGTTTTAATTACTTAAGTTCATTCCAGAAGTCCTACTGATATGATGAGAAATTCACAAAATCTATACAAATTGAAAACAGAAATTATATTGCTTATTAAAATACTATCTCTATAATATCACATATGTAAATTTATGCACATATACATAAATTATACATTTACATGTATAAACTTTAATTTATCAGGACTACTCAATTTCATCTCCTAGTTAATAATTTAGTACTTATTAACGTTCAATATTCCCATCAAAATATATTCTCCCATCAATGATGAGAAAACATAAAAGTATTACAGAATGTATTTTCTAAACAAAACTCGCTTCCCATTTTAGAAACTTGATGTCACCAAGGCATTACCATCAAATTTAACTTCTGTATTTTACTTTAAGATAAAAATAGAGAAGAAAGCTTTCAAATCTGTAAGTCCAAGAAAAACTATAATTAGAATCCCTGGCTCTGGCTTAAGATGTATTCTACATTTTATTTCAGCTTGACAGTAGGCAGGAGATTTCTCATTCAATTTCAAGTTGAAGCCAGAATGAAAAATGCTTTAAAAAAAAAAAAAAGCTCTGGTTTCTGTCCTTATAATTTCCTTCTCCCCATGAAATGAACCTATGCAGAATATTTGAAATATCATCCCAAATATACCCAGCTCTTGTCTATTTGTCATTAAAGAAGTTGGATGACTGAGTCTTGAGGGGTCCATGGTGGATCCAATTGGAAACTCATGTCTATAGGGCTTTCCCATCAATGGGTTTCCAGTGGACTCAAAGCACTGTTATTTGCAGAGCAGTTCCTGTGGCTCATGGCTGGCATTAAATATTGCATAAGCCTTGGGATTTGAAACTCAAGACAGGCTCCCGTGGCTTCTCAGCTTCCTTTTTAGTTAAGGACAGAAGACTATCTATCTCTGTGGCTGAGCTGTCAAAAAGGCCTGCTCTGAAAATGGATAGGCCTGTAGCTGGGAAATTACTGGCCAGGAAACCTACAGTGGCAGGGCTCAAAACCTCCTCTGAAGATATGATATGGAAATAAATGAGTGGGGTTGAATCAGAAGGTCAGGCTAGAGGTCAAAACATTATCCAGACAGAAAGAGACCAGCTTCCTAACTGGTCTTACTGTCTTTAATGGAGTGATCTTTCTCAAGTGAAGTGTTGGATATGCTATTCCCTTGCTTAAGACATTTTGGTAATCAAGGCCTGGGGCAAGAGTACAGATAGAATCCCATATACATATGGTTAAATATATAAAAACTATTCAATTTAATAAATTGATAAATAGAATATGTTCTGGGAAAAATATGCCTTTATATTGACATTGTCTTATATATAACATGTAAAATTATGTTTTTTTAAATATGAAGTCAGGAAAATAGCAAAAATAACTAAAGTGTGTCACTGTTCTGCATATTTTAGTATTCTGTTTAGTCTGGTGAGTTTAGAATGGGTAATAGAAGCACACAAAAATATAGATTTTATATATGTCTATAATATTGTCAGGCAAGTGTATGTTCCTCGGTTCTGTCTCGTCACAACAAAGATTTGGAGTGATGGACATTAAAGCCCCCTCGGCATGTCACAGCTCTCGGGTCTTGGACAGACTGTGTTATAGCTCTCAGGTCTTGAATGGACCATATTATAGCTCTTAGACAAATCAGTGTTACAGCTCAGTGTTACAGCTCTATTTTATTAAGACGATAGCAGGAAAATCCATCTTCAAGGCATGAGGGCACGTCGATCCAAAGACGCGAAAGGAAGAGCACCCCAGCACTCTTCAGAGAGAGAGAGAGAGCCCTTTGCCTCCTATTTTTATATGTTTTTTTCTCCCTCCTAGGCCTGCCCTATGCCAATTGGGCTTAGTCAGGAATGCTGTTCTACCTGAAGTCCTCACTCTGGTCCTCGGACCTTCCTTTGACCTTCCTCTGTTCTATTTTCGCGGGCTTTTCCCTTCCTTGTCTTTTAGCCACCGCCATTTTGGACTCCTTTTCCCTATTCTAACTACCTAACAATATCCATTTAAGGAAAATTACTAATTATATTATTTTAATCAAATTTTTACATAATTTATGTTCTAGTAATTACAGTGATCTAGAGGATTAAAAAACAGTCCAAGTAGTCAAAAGTTTTAGTTTCACTCACTAAAGATGTAAGTCTAAGGACAAATGAAAAATGAATATGTTTTCACATTTTCAGTCTTTTCTTCCAAAATGTTCAGTTGTCTTTAAAATTAAAAGGCAAAAGGCAAATTACAATAAAAGTGTCAAAAGAGTAAGTAAAATATTTTAACAAGCTGAAATCTTTATGTAATTTTAAAGAATTTAGTATTTTCATATAAATAAAGCCTTTTGGATTTTAGCATTCAATGTAAAATTTTCATGCTTTATGTGTTTTCATGAATATGTTTTTGTGTATATATTATGTGTGAGTGTATATGCATAGAGAAAGAGCAAAAGGCGGGGGTAGGGGGAGAAAACTTTTTAAGGAATAAAAATACTTAATTTGTTGTTGTTTAGTCACGAAGTCATGTCTGACTCTTGTGACCCCATGGACTGCAGCCCTCCATGTTCCTCTGTCCATGGGATTTCCCAGGCAAGAATACTGGAATGGATTACCATTTCCTTCTCCAGGGGATCTTCCTGACCCAGGGATCGAACTTGTGTCTCCTGCTTGGTAGGCAGTTTCTTTACCACTGAGCCACTTGGGAAGCCCATAAACATTTAATACTGTACAACATTCCTTAGCCTTTATGTGAAAATTTTGAGAATACCACCCTACTTACCAAATTAGGAATTAGGAATTAATTTTATTTCATTCCTCATCTACAAACTAGAACATTAAAGATAAGCAAGAATATGGATGCTCTTTTGGTCCTAATTGAAAACTGTCCTTTTTAGGCAAAAATCTATTGCGCACATATTATCTGAGAAGTTTTAGTCAATTAGGACAAATAAATGCAAGAAAATTGCTTCCATTTTTTTCCTCAAGTGTTCTGTTTGTGAAACAGGGTCCATTTCCAGTGTTACATGGGCACAGTCATAGGTCTTCACAGAGTGAGGACTCAGTAATTGGCAGACAAAAGCCCAGCTTACGGGGGGTGGGGTGGGGTGGGGGACGGGTTTCCCTGGGCTCTGAACATCCATAACAAGAGCTGATGTTTTAGATTATGTGTTGAACTGGGCAGAAATGACTGCTAAACCCAGAGCGCAGAACGCAGAGGACTGCTAAACAAGACCACAGAGTGGCTTTATGAAAAGTCTTGTAACTACATGTAACTTGTTCTGTGTTTTCCATGTCTCCTGTAAATGTGTTATCATATTTTCATAATTTAAAAAAAGAAACAAAAGCTTCCTAAAGCATGGGTTCCAGAGCAAGGGCCCCTCTCACCCAAGACTATGAGCAATTATGTCAATAGCTATTCTGATCTTTACACTAAAATTCATATATTTCAAACACAATAGAGAAGACAAGGGTTTTTATGTGCAAACTTGCCTTTCTTTTTCCCACTTGATGCTTTCCTCATTCTTCCATGTTCTCATCCCCAACCAAAGGAAAGAAAACAAATTATTCTTGTTTTTCATTTCTTATAATGTTGGGTGCTTTGAAAAACTCTAGTCCTTTTGCTTTCAAACCCTTTCACTTCACTCTTTCCTGATTAATTGGCCATTAAAGACTCAAACACAGATATCACCATATATGGGAAACTTCCTTCTCACACCCATCTGGGTAAGGGTCCCTTCCAGGTACTTCTCCAGCACCCTGGGTCTCCTTCCATCATAGAATTGGCCACACTGTAGTGTAATCTTCTAATGAGAAGACTGCTCCTAATTATTTGAATGTTAAGGACAAGAACTGCATTTAATTTGATTTTATAATCCCTCCACCTTGTACATCATCAATTGATGCATTGTGGGTGATTAATAAACATCTGCTAAAAATAAGCTATTAAATAAGTAAAGACACTTAACTGTTGAATTGTTGCCAGTGTAGGGTGATATCAACTCTATTTATATCCATTCATTTGACTTTGCCAGACAGCCAAATCATGGTCAAATCAAAGCCCATCCCTGGGATGTCCACCCAGAACAAGGCCTTTATGGGTGTCATAAAACAAGGCACTTCCCTCAAGATACACAAACTTCTCTTCAAATAGAAACTGAGTTGGCTGGCATCAAGCCTTGCCTCTATTTCACTTACTCCTTATAAGCCTCAACTTCATCCCTTTGTCACCACATGTGTGAAAAGACAGCTGATGTCAGTGTTCTAGGCAGAGTTTTCAAAAAAAGGTCAACCAGCATTCAGATTTATGCTGCTAAAATTCATCCCTTCTCTTTCAAAAATTTAATGAGAAAGGACAGCTTTGTGAAATGGAGGAGCAAGAACAATATTGCTTAAATAAATTGGAATTTGCACTTTGATTACCCTGCAGTTTCTGCCATACTTTACTGGAAATGCTCCCTGCGGTGCAGGCTTTCTCTGGAATGACATCATCATATGAAGCCATCCTCACTATAATTATTTCCATCCATATTTGTAGAGCACATAGCAAGAACATTCAGTAAGGAATATTTGATGCATATAGAACCATTTAAAACTGTAGAGTCACCAGAAAGCCCCATTAAAAGGCAAATGATATATCTTTATGCATGCCTTGAACCCCAAAGGATATATTTCACATTCACGTTTAGAAGAAAAAAAAAAAAAAGTCTCTTGCAAACAATGAGACTCTGATAAGAACAAATATCCTATGCCATGAAATAACAAACAAGTATAGCTTCAGTTTCTTTTCTTGGAATAACACTTTTAAAAAACTGTGACATTGCGGGATCTGGCAAATTTTAGTTCACATTGTCAAATTGAAATCCTTTTGGAACTTAGGCTCTGTCAGTGCTAATACCAAGTATTGGGATTTAAAATTTTTATTCCTGGGAATCCTGGTTTAAAAATTGATTGTTCTCTTTTGAATGCATTATTTTCGATTTTAATAAAAGTGAAAACACCGATGTATTAATTTTCTCAAAAATCAAATAGTTAGAAAAACAAGATGCTTTGACACTGTATATGATATAAATGTAAAAGCTGAGATGGCTACCCTCACAATTTGCAATTCCCTGATTTCCTGGGGCTAACTGTGGTAGAGGTGGGGGGTAGGGGAGAGCAGCCTCCCGCTGTCGTGATGTTAAAAATATGTGGGCAGGTTCTTTGTCTTCTGGAAAAGAAAAGCTTCTACCATCTGCTCACCGAGGCTCTGATTTTGTTTTAAATGTAGAAAAACACGTGTTTAACTCTGCAGTTAGTGATAAGGTCCAAATTCATGTGTTCATCCATTCATTCATTCAACATAACAACCAGGGAAAAGAAAAAAGGTGTTGAATATGAAGTTGAATTGAGAAGTGTACTTAACAGGATGGAAATGTGCTTCTTCTATTTCTCTCTAACCACTATTTTCAAACCTGCTCTGTAAAATCTCCCTTCCATGTCCTTTAATGTCATCTCGATCAAATGCTATCATTTTTAACTAGTATCAGTTGCTTAAAAGTTCAAACTAATCTCTGTTTAAAACTTCTGTCCACAGCAGTGTACTGCTTTTGCTTCTCCCCCTGCAAGGTGGTCTTCAACCTTGTTGGCCACCACCTGCTATCTTCTACTCTCTCCAGAGCTCTCCCACCCTGGCCTTGTCCCACCAGGAGGATGGTTGTGCTGCTGTGTGTCATCTTTAGACTCTGGCCCCAGCCCTGCATCACAGGTAAATGGCTATTTTCTATGGCAGGGGGAGAATCTTGGTCCCCTAAGTCTCCACAGAGGACCCACTCCCCATGAGCCTTGTGACTGAGTGTAACCTCCCTCCACAGCCCCCTTGGCCCTGGCCTACCACAATACATCCTCAGTCTCTCGATGTTGGGGTCTCCTCAAAGGGCACACTGACCACCTGCCTTCACAGCTCTCCACCATGTCTCCAAACTCCCAGGGACAGATGCTGTCAAGCACAGCTTTATTGACATCTGTTTGGCTGCCTGAAGATTGTTCTCTTTCATATTTTTGGCTTCACTATTTTACTCTGAATGATGATGTATTTCATAAAAACTCAGATGTGAAATGAGGTCAGTATCATATATTCATCCAAGCAACAGACGATCACCCATGTTTACGGGTCAGTATCAGATACCCATCTGAACCAGTGGTCAGACACCCACCCTGGTTTATGCTGCAGTGCAAAGCCTGCCATGAGACAAAGTCTCATTTGTCTGGACATGAGCCACTCTGGGGGCTGAGCTTCAAGGGTTGCTACTATGCTTTCATTTGCATATGGCACAAAAGACATTGGTCAAGTTAACTATGATAATGCTGTCAAGAGTTGTCAAACACATCAATTTTCCCTATTCTCACATTTCCTGTTTCCTTGATGGAAATTTGTGATGGTAAGTGGCAGCAAGTGGCTCCAACTAAGTTCTGATCACATTTGTAGCAGAATGAAATAGTTCTGTTAAAATGTTTTACATTTTCCATTGTTTCTTAGGGTCCTTGCTCTGTACGGAAAGTAAAACCACAGTATCCTGACAGTGGATGGTTTTCGTCTCACTAGCTTTAAACTCCTGAGGACCTCATCACTTTTTTGAGTTTATAATCAGAAACTAGAAACGCTGACTCTCACGGAAAACTCTATTTCTAGGATTTGGGTAACAAGTTATCCCAGTCACTAAATAAAGCTCTACCTGCCAGAAAAGCAACAGTTACATTGAACAAGTCTGCCAAATACTTTAAATACAGAGGGGCCATTAGGGGATTTAGGTTAAATACTGATGTTTTCTACCATCACAACAATGAGCCTGTACCGTTCTGCTTGACCAGGAAGGGTTTTAAATAAGTCATTTATACCTACAACCTTCATAAATTGTATGCTTCTTTCACACGTGTTTAAAGAAACTTAACACCTCTTCAACTATACATCGTAAATAATATTGACCAGGAGGCAAGTAACAGATAAGACTGTGGATAACTGCTTTAGAATTTGGTTTAAATCATTGCCCTTTTTCATTTTTCAAAGAACACTGAATTAACACTCATAATCCATCCTTAGATCTCACTAAATAGCCCTCTTCCCCATTAATGCAAAAATATTCAAATGTTGAACTGTTTAAAAATTTTCTGTGAAGTTATAAATGCTAATCTACAGTTTTCAGAAATTCTTCTCATAAATTTCCAATGTAAATTTATAACTTGCTACCATGGGGGGTGGATGGGAAACCAACTTCTTACTATTATCATCTTAGAAAAGGAGGTGAAAGTATTTTATCATAAAGAAAGCTGGGCCTCAAAAAAAATTTTTTTTGAAACTATCTAAATGCCTGCTGCTAGGTGTGTGTAGGGAAATTTGTTCTTCTTGAGGAACAGGGCATGATTTTACATAAAAATACTTCTATGGTTGACTTCCCCAAATTTCTTAATAAGTGTCTGGTGAGTTTATTTGAAAATGCTGATAGAATCCCTGGGTCAGGCATGAGGCAATGAGTGGCTGCTCACCAGTGTTCATCGTGTGCTTTCACATTCAAACTAAATCAAATCTGATCATTTTGCTTGGTTCTGAAAAATGACTCCAGGTCCCCTTTTCCTCTTTTCATTATGACAATTCTTTCATTTTCTTTCTCTTTAGCTTCAATTTTTGCTTATGATTGTAACTGTTCATCATCCAATAAGGCTTCGAAAGGCTGATAATACTAGGGAGAAAAACAAAGGTATTTATGGGCTGAGAGTAAAACCTAATTAGGAAATTAATTATCATTTCTGTGCATATTTTCATTAAAATGCAATTTGGTTCCATTCCAAACAAATTTAAATTCCAGAGAAACTATGCTTGCATATCTAGATTAAGAAAGCTGAATAAAGTTTCATTTTTAATAGAATAGATCATAAGACATATAGATGTTAACCAAATGAAAATGTAAACAATTCATAAATGTTTCAATGGTTATAACTCCTCTGTGTCTGTTAGTTGTTCAGTGTCTGACTCTGTGCAATTCCATGGGCTGTAGCCGACCAGGCTATCTATCCATGGAATCCTCCAGGCAAGAATACTGAAGTGGGTAGCCATTTCCTTCTCCAGGGGATCTTCCTGACCCAGGGATCAAACCCAGGTCTCCTGCATTGCAGGTGAATTCTTTACCATCTGAGCCACCAGGAAAACCCTCTAACTTGTCTACCTTAATCTTAAGCTCTGGAATTTATGCCACCCAAAGTTTCCTAATTATACCTCTAAAATGAACTTTTCCCCTGAAACATCACCCCTGGCTATTTTCAGAAAGGCAGTGTTCAAAGCAGAGTCCAATTACTAATGACTATTAATATCTTCTTTAGTAACAATAAAATAACCCCTGAAATAAAGTCTTAAGTAAAATGCAACTATTTTATATATTTAGGTGCTGCTTGCACAGTAACTAAGCCAAAACTGAAAAGAAGCCATAGAATTTTGCCTCCCCTGATAAGTATTCTTTAGGTGTGCAAGATTAAGCAAGCCTCTATTGTTCAATTTCTATTAAAAAAATAATAATTCATTGAAAGATCACAAGTGATATTCTCTTATTCAATCATTTATTAATTAATTCATTAGGCATTTATTTTGTGCCTACTGAACCCTAGTACACATATTAAATATTAGAAATATATTGCAGTGTAGAACTCCATCAATGCACTTGAAATCTCAGAGGCAGTGACTAACAGAGAGGAAGACCAAGAGATTCAGCTAATATTTGATGCATTTCATCAGGCTTCAGGAACACAACAGGGAACCATGGTCTTTGGTGACTGACTGCATGTATAATGAGCTGGGCAGTAAGGTTAAAAAGGCAGCCACACAGCCACAGTGAATTCAGCAAACCATCTCACTAACACATTTGGGTTTTTTTTTTGTTTTTTTTTTTTAATGTATGAATTTCGAGCTACCTTGAATCACTAGCAGGCTCCTTCTAATTACTAACAATGACAAGTCTGCCCTCTCAGCTGCAGCTGGATGCCCCAGACATCTTCAGAGCAAAACCAACAAATGATTGGAATACTATGATTTAAACTCAAAACCAAAGCACAGTTGGAGATTTTTTTTTTTTACAAGGCTGCTTGAACGTCTTGCATCCAGGGTTTGCCAGATCATAGAAGATGCAGAAGGACAGCACAAGGTCAAATCTACATCTCATATACAAAGAACAAACTGGCTTTCTAATCCGTTTGCCGTAGCTCATAACTTAGAGGACATGTAGGATGAATAGCGGGGTCCCGGGCACGGAGACCACACCAGTGACCCCAAGTGCCCTGCTGTGAATAATGGCCATTATGAGAGGGAGGTGATGGCAGCAGGAGCAATATACCGTCATCTGTCCTCCTGAACCAGAGAGGGAAAGGGCAGAAAAAGCAGCCCGCAGATATACACTATGCTAATTATTTTTGTGATATAATTCTTGGGGGCATCTCTATCTGAACAGCCAAAACAGCCCTTCAAGTGTAGCAAGAGACACCTTGCCATTAACCATCTGTGGCTTGAGGTTTTTTTTTTTTTTTTTTTTTAATTTGATAAATATGTGGTATCCATTTTGGTCTCATAAGATCACTAAAAAAAAGATTCAATATGCAGCTTCTATGAAGGAAGGTTCTCTTTGATCTCCGTGATAACACATATGGTTATGCTGTCAACATAAGAGTTTGGGGGCCATTTTTCATCCACCGTTTTTAACATGTTAGTTATTATTTATATTCACTGGTGGCTCAGATGGTAAAGAATCCACCTGCAATGCAGAAGACCCAAGTTCGCTCCCTAGGTTGGGAAGATTCCCTGGAGAAGGGCACGAGAGCTCACATGAGTGCTCTTGCGTGGAGCATCCCATGGACAGAGGAGCCTGGCAGGGTACAGAGTCAGATACGACTGAGTGACTAACACTTTCACCTGAGATAATCTCTTTAAACAGTTCCCAAGGTGAGTACAATCAAAGGACCAGAGAGTTGGTCTCCTGCATGATGTAATATTTGTTTCTGGGAGCTGAGAGCGGTGATGTTTTCCAGGGGGAGGGAAGAGGACTGAGGGGAAGACAAGAGAAAGTGGACTGTGTTTTGTTTTTGGTGTTTTTGTTCTACACTTAGCACTTGGGATGTAAAATGTCATTTTCCTCATTCTCTCTTTTTTTAAGCCACGAGTCAGAAATATTACAGAGTACCTGCACTGCTTGTACTGCTTGTATGGTGGCATCTGCTTGGCATTCAAACACATATAAATCAATGTGATTAAATATAGTTAGAATGTCCATTTCTCATGACAGTCGTAAGAAGCACAAGAAGGTGGATACTCAGCTGTCTCATTCATTGATGTAGCCCCGCCCTTTTCTGTCTCACTGAGGAACCTGACTGTGGATTGTTTCCACAAGGCCATGCGTGCTTCCGGTGAGCAGTAGTTACAAAAGACAATCGAGTGGAAAGAGTAAAACTATTGGCTTTCTCTCTGGTGTGAAAGGAGGCTTTTAACTTCTCTTAAACCCATCTCTGCACCCTCTGGACCATCCCCAATCCAGGCTTATATTGTTAGTTTCAAAGATTAGCATTTCAAGAAACCCAGGATTCTACAAGGCCTCTCTGTGGGAGACTGAACGCAAAATAGGACCCCAGAAACATATTTGATTTATATCTATTATATTGATTGTAAACTCTGCTCCTGAAACAACAATTCAGATTCTGGACCAGAAGAAAAAAAAATGGCTTTCAAAATCTAAAATGATTTAACACTAACAAGAAATTCAACCTATCTTTATGCAATCTAAGTAAAAAATTGACCTTGAGAGTTACAATAAAAATTTGTCTCTGGGATATTCTCCACCTGCACACACACTTCCCTCACTATGCACACTCCAAAATGAATCACTCAGGGAAATTAGCTAGTAAAGACTGGCGTGGGGAGCCATTCCAGCAAAAATAACCACACTGCAAACCTTAATCTGTAAGCAGGCAGTCACCACATGCCTCACACATATCCCATCAGATTACAACAACATCCAGACCTGACCTTATCTGGCATCACATGTGAAGCTTATCTCACATGTGCACAGAATTCTCAGGACACTGAGGTGTGCCGCTGACATCTACCTTGATTCCATTAGGTTATAATTGACTATTTACAGTAGCCAGGACATGGAAGCAACCTAAATGTCCATTGACAGAGAAATGAATAAAGAAGATGTGGATATACAATGGAATATTACTCAGCCATAAAAAGGAATAACATTGTGCCATTTCCAGAGAGATGGATGGGCCTAGAGACTACCATATAAAGTGTAAGTCAGAAAGAGAAAAACAAATACCGTATATTAATGCATGTATGTGGAATCTAGGAAAGTGCTGCAGATAAACATTTTGCAAAGAAGAAACAGAGACACAGAGAACAAACTTATGAACACTAAGTGGGGAAAAGGGATGGGATGAATTGGGAGATTGGGACTGACATGTATACACTGCTGCTGCTGCTAAGTTGCTTCAGTCATGTCCGACTCTGTGCGACCCATTAGACGGCAGCCCACCAGGCTCTCCTGTACCTGGGATTCTCCAGGCAAGAACACTGGAGTGGGTTGCCATTTCCTTCTCCAATGCAAGAAAGTGAAAAGTGAAAGTGAATCCGCTCAGTCCTGTCTGACTCCATCCATGGGATTTTCCAGGCCAGAGTACTGGAGTGGGTTGCCATTGCCTTCTCTGATACATACATTACTATGTATGAAATAGGTAACTAATGAGAATCTACTGTATTCCACAGGGAAAAGAAAAACTGCCATCTGTATGTAAGACGTGTATTAAGTTCACCTTAAAAATGTATTCTAGTATACATTAGGTGCAAATACTGTTTGATTCCACTTATACAAGTTACCTAGAATAGTCAAATTTAGAGAGTCAGAAAATACATTGGTAGATGCCACAGGATGGAGGGTAGGGGTGAGGCGTGGGGAGGGAAAATGGGAAGTTAGTGTTTAATGGGGACAGAATTTTAGTTTAAGAAGGTGAAAAATTTGGGAGAAATGGATGATGGTGAGAGTTACAAAACAATGGGAATGTACTTAGTGCCACTGAACTGTATGGTTAAACATGGTTAAAATAGAATATTTTATATCATGTAATTTTTACCACAATAAAAACATTTTTTTTAAATGGATGGTTGTTTGTGAAGTGCTCTCCTAGGTATTGCAGAAGATATGGAACATTTTATGGTTGAGCGGTTTCTATTTGGGGAGAAAAAAAAAAAAACACATAAAATGTTAAATGTCACATAGACAAAATCTTGGTCTATATCACAGAGCAAAGAAGACCACATGGATGTATCTGATAAATACACAAAACAATGCTCTTGGGCAATAATTCTCATTTCAAATATTAGAGAATCTGTGTGTCTTCTCTGCCGTTAAGTTGTGCCACCTGTAACTTATACACAATGAGTATTTTGAGTTTGTGTTTTCATAATTATATCAATTCAAGGCCACTTTTATAAGAATGCCATTCTGTGCACTTACATTCTTTTTTTTTTTAAATTTTATTTTATTTTTAAACTTTACAATATTATATTGGTTTTGCCAAATATCAAAATGAATCTGCCACAGGTATACATGTGTTCCCCATCCTGAACCCTCCTCCCTCCTCCCTCCCCATACCATCCCTCTGGGTCGTCCCAGTGCACCAGCCCCAAGCATCCAGTATCGTGCATCAAACCTAGACTGGTGACTCGTTTCATTCTGATGTGACACATGGAAGGATGGGGAAGGTGAAAGATCCAGGTGCATGCCTAAACCTGGCCACCAGCCATCACGGCCCTATTTAACATCACGCTGTTTCCCTCGTGGAGTCCTTCTTACCCTGCTCTGTTCTTATTCGACAGCATTTATAACTTTCTAACATACAGGATAATTTTCTTATTTGTTAAGTGTCAGTCAGTTCAGTCACTCAGTAGTGTCCGACTCTTTGCAACCCCATGGACCGCAGCATGCCAGGCCTCCCTGTCTATCACCAACTCCCGGAGTTCACTCAGACTCATGTCCATTGAGTCGGTGATGCCATCCAACCAACTAATCCTCTGTCTCCCCTTGTTAAGTGTAGTCTTGTTAAGTTTAGTCCCCTTGTTAAGTGTAGTCTTTTTTTAAGTTTTTTTTAAACTTTTATTTATTTTTACTTATTTATTTTGGCCGTGCTGGGTCTTGGGATCCCGGTTGCTGCATGGGCTTTTTTCTAGCTGCAGTGCTTGGTCTTCTCACTGCGGTGGCCTGTCCTGTTGTGGAGCACGGGCTCTAGAAGTATCCAAGCTTCAGTAGTTGCAGTTCCCGGGCTCTAGAGCACAGGCTGAGTAGCTGGGGCACATGGGCTTAGTTGCTCCATGGCACGTGGGATCTTCCCCCAAACTGTGAAAGCCAAGCAGTTATTCCACTTCTGATCATTCAGCAGATTGTAATTTTTAAAAGAAAAAAATAAAAGTGATTCACACTATGGAACAGCGACTCATCTTTTTAATTTTTCTGTTTTTAAAGTATATTTGAGGTGTATTCATCAAAGCATTCACTGACTAAAATGAGTGCTTTAGGGTCTTCCCTGATTGTCCAGAGGTTAAGACTTCTCCTCCCAAAGAGAGGGGTGTGGGTTCGATCCCTGGTCAGGGAGCTAAGGTATCACATGCCTCTAGACCAACAAACCAAACTGAACCAAAATGAACAAAAAACAGAAGCACCATTGTAAGAAATTCAATGAAGATTTTTTTTTTATGGTCCACATCAAAAAATAAAAAAAATAAATTTAAAAGAAGTCGATGCTTTTGTCTCAGCCTCTCAGGGTAAAACAAGGATGAAAAAAGAAGGTGATGATAAGCATAGGGCTAAAATACAAACATCACAGAGGAAAGGCACATGAAAAAAACTGCACGAAGAACAAAAGGAATGACTGACAAATACTAAGCACCAGGAGAATCACAAGTGGAAGGGGAAAAGCAGGCCTTGCTGACAAGTGATGAGCAGTGAGAAAGTAGCTGAGTTGAACATATTTTTTAATGAAGTGTTAAGTAGATCACCAAGAGAGGTAGGTAATGACTGTGATGAAGAGTTGACCAGGGTGCAAAAAAAAAAAAAAAAGGCAAAATTAAGTGACACTTGGTAAATCACAGGAGGACATGAAACCTAAGAGAGTTTCTGAAAAGAATGGTCCATCCCTCGCTACACTCCGATGCCTTTTAGTAATCAAATTGGGCAGCTCATTAAAATTATGTGTGAATAGATAGATACTCTGGCAAAAAGGCAAAGGAGCGAGACAAAACTAGAGCAATACAATGGCTATATCCACAGATGCAGAAAACCAGCACTGGAAGGTTCTGGAGGAGATGGACTGGAGAGAAACTCATTGGAAAACAGTGAGTGGATCCCCTGGGAATAATAGGAGCAATGAAACTGACCACAGGAGAGATGCATCATGCCAAAAGATAAGTATTTAAAATTGGATGTGTTTGCATGAAATAATTCAGTTAACAGCAAGGGAATTTAAAGAAATTAGTTGAAGGAGTCATGTGAGTAAATGGGAGGATAAAATTTGGTTTCTCTCTGTGTATGGACAGAATAAATACAGGATTTTTCCCAACTAGGAAACTGTCTGGTCATTGGTGAGTGGCTTCCAGTGTTTTCCTAAATAAAAGTGATGCACTGGGCCATAATTATTTCAAATGGTATGGTTAGTTCTCTGGATGACACAGAAAGAAAGTGAATTTACTTGTACAGAATGCTGATATTGTGTTGGGTCCTCTTTGATATTTTAACATATATTAAGTCTTTGGCTTCACACAACAAAACTGTCACGTAAAAGGCATGATAACCACGTGTAGCTGGAGGAACCTGAGATCACACAGCTCTCAACAGCTCGGAATCACATCTAAGCATGGGTGGCTCCAAAGCCAGGGGCCATCAAGCTGCTTGCTGCATCAAAGGAAGTTGAGAATGAAGTATCAAATTATTAAAGAGAAAATATAACTTAAGGAACTGGATATTGTATTTAATATGCTTATTCACACTCAGAGTCAGATGGCCAACTTGAAAAATTTGATTTATCCTCCTAGGGTCTTGCTAAGGCTTGTTATTTAATGAGACCAACACGTACCTCTATACAATAACAAAAAAAAAATCTTTAAAAATGGTATACACATCCACTTAAAAAATCCATACTGTGTTTTATTAAGCATAACAAAATTCCCCAATTTTTCTCAAAGGGCTGGAATGAGTGTGAGCAGCAGGACTTAGTCATTCATTCATTTATTTCTTTATTAACAACCATTTATTGACTGCCTGGACTTCCCTAGTCGCTCAGGCAGTTTAAGGAGAAGGCAATGGCAACCCACTCCAGTACTCTTGCCTGGAAAATCACATGGACGGAGGAGCCTGGTAGGCTGCAGTCCATGGGCTCGCTGGGAGTCAGACATGACTGAGCAACTTCACTTTCGCTTTTCACTTTCATGCCTTGGAGAGGGAAATGGCAACCCACTCCACTGTTCTTGCCTGGAGAGTCCCAGGGACTGGGGAGCCTGGTGGGCCGCCGTCTGTGGGGTCGCACGGAGTCGGACACGACTGAAGCGACTTAGCAGCAGCAGCAGCCTGCAATGCGGGAGACCCAGGTTTGATACCTGGGTTGGAAAGATCCCCTGGAGAATGGAATGGAAACCCACTCCAGTATTCTAGCCTCTACAACTCCATGGACAGAGGAGCCTGGCGAGCTACAGTTCATGGGGTCACAAAGAGTCCAACACAACTGAACAACTAACGCATACACACGTTGTGTGCCTAATGTGAACCAGGAACCTTGCTAGATTCTCAGAATAAGCAGAATGATCATAGTTCCTGTCTGCTGAGAAGGTACAGCCTATTGGTTGATACAAACCAGTAAATAAATTTCACTGATTCACTGAAAGTAAGAGAGCATATTTTCTTTCTCCTCTAGTCTAGTGGAAGGGCAAAAAATAGAGAAGAAAGTAGAATATGATCAGTATGGATATAAAGTTCTCCAGAAACACCCAGAGTGGCTCTTGCCTTGAGTACTTGGCCAGGCTCAAAGAAGGCGGCAAAGTCATTTAAACACAAGGACAGCCTGTGTGCATAGCATGTGTAGCAGAAGCTTCTTTGACTAGAGCAATGACAGTGAAGCAAAGAGAAGGTGCCCTATGTGCCCTGAACACCTACTACATTTTCAGGAAACTTAAAAGGGATGTATGAACCACAGGGAAGAATGTGTACTGTGGATGAGAATTTGCAGAGGCGTGAGAGCTGAAAGAAACAAAATTTACAACCCTCGTTGGCATCTTAGTCCCCTGCCAAAGTGACGTAATCACTGATGCTTGTGTGAAATACCAAATACTTGGAAAGCCCCACAGAAACCAGAACGCTAAATATGTCTGCAGATCACTGACAATGTGATGAACACACATTTACTTGGAATGCTTGAATACGATCTTCAGAACAGTCATGAATGCATCTGACTGAATACCCCCAACAAAGCATCAGTAAAAGGCCAGGAGGTGCTCTTTGTTCAGTAAAGTAACTAATTCTTGATCAGTAATTTTGTCACTGAGACACGCTTGTTCAGAAGAAAATAAAAAATAGCACCAAAATTATGGGAGATTTTAAAATCAAAGAAATTTTTAGAAAGCAGTGTCTTTTTCAGTCCACACAATATTCCTTGGTCACCAAAGCATATATATAGGGCCTCCTGCCAAGAAGAGGGGTGAGAACACAGATTTTCCATGTCTCCCTTTCTTTATTGGGTTTTTATGTGTGTGTGTGTGTGTTTACTAACTCTTGTGAATCATTCTTTAGGTGCACTATTACTTAGGTCACCATTTTAACTACAATATTATACTCATCAAGAAGGCTGCTTCCTAATAAACACTGAAGTTTTCTATCTTCAACATTTGAAAAAAAAAAAAAAAAAAAGAAAGAATACAAAGAGAAAGACTCAGATGGTATAATAGTAATTTCACTTTATGTCATTCAGGTTATTGAATCATTTCAGAAGATGTATCTCCACAAAAACTTTATCAAATCTGCATGCCTGCCTGTGGCAAATATAGTGATCCATATTCAGAATTCCTATAGTCATATACTTCTTGAAAAATACTGAATGTGCAATTGTCTTCATCATTTCACAAAGTCATTTAATGACAAAACAATTGTCAAATGTCCCAAATGGTTTTTCTTACACACCCACAAGCAATGTTTGCTAATATATTATTTCCTATACAAATTTCTAAATGGTCACTTCAAAACAGTAGAGCCTGAGTACTTCCATTTTATTCAACAAGAAGTTTTATACAATGGGAAATGATAAAATAAAAACAAAGCACCCATGATTTACAAGGAGAGACACCTGCCTTTGAATTTTGTCTAGTTGAATTGTCTAGTTGTCTGACCTTGGGAAAATAACAACTCTGACCCTCATCTCTCTCAGCTTTGAAAGAGAGATCATAGTAGGTAACCTAACTGGGTAGTTGTATTTATAAAGACATTATGTATAGAATCGGAGAAGGCAATGGCACCCCACTCCAGTACTCTTGCCTGGAATATCCCATGGATGGAAGAGACTGGTAGGCTGCAGTCCATGGGATGGCTGAGAGTCAGATACAACTGAGTGACTTTCACTTTCACTTTTCACTTTCATGCATTGGAGAAGGCAATGGCAACCCACTCCAGTGTTCTTGCCTGGAGAATCCCAGGGATGGGGGAGCCTGGCGGGCTGCCATCTATGGGGTCACACAGAGTTGGACATGACCGAAGTGACTTAGCAGCATGTATAGAATACAGTACACTGGCCTGACTCATTTTAGAGACTCAGTACTAGCTACTCTCATGATTACTTGTTACTGATATGAAAATAACATTTTTTTTAAACCTCTGATTTCATGGTAGTGCTTTTCTGAAGGGCTTCCCTGATAGCTCAGCTGGTTAAAGAATCCCCCTGCAATGCAGAAGACCCCGGTTCAAATCCTGGGTCAGGTAGATCCTCTGGAGAAGGGATAGG
The DNA here is from genome assembly GCF_000754665.1 of Bison bison bison. Lineage (NCBI taxonomy): Eukaryota > Metazoa > Chordata > Mammalia > Artiodactyla > Bovidae > Bison > Bison bison. The sequence continues at coordinate 381,927 of NW_011494792.1, read as the reverse complement.
CTACCGTGGGCTTCCCTTGTGGCTTAGCTGATAAAGAATCCACCTGCAATGAGGAGACCTAGGTTCAATTCCTGGGTTGGGAAGATCCCCTGGAGAAGGGAAAGGATACCCACTCCAATATTCTGACCTGGAGAATTCCATGGACTGTGTAGTCATGGGGTTGCTTTTCTGAATGTGCAACTCATGGGGAGAAGCTTAGACTTGGACCAGCAAAATTTGTATTTGCAACCTGAGTGTTCTGTGAAGTGCAAGAAAAGCCAGAGTTGCTCTCTGAACCAGAGTTGCTTCCAGTGGGAAATCTGAATACTAATACCTACTTGCCAGATTACAATGGTTGAATGGGGCCATTCTTCTCAGTACATGGTAAATGTTCACTAAATAGTAACTCCTAGTATTATTGTAAACAGAAATAGTTGAAAAGCAAGGAATCATCTAATGTATCTGCCTTGAAATAAAACATGTGTGCATGCTAAGCTGCTTCAGTCATGTCCAACTCTTTGCAACTCCATGGACTGTAGTTTGCCAGGCTCCTCTGTCCAGGGGGGATTCTCCAGGCAAGAATACTGGAGTGGGTGGCCATTTCCTCCTCCAGGGGATCTTCCAGATCCAGAGATTGAACCCTCTTCTCTTCTGCCTTCTGCATTGGCAGGCCAGTTCTTTAACACTAGCGCCATCTGGGAAGCCCTGAAATAAAATAATACCATTTTATACAGGAACAGAAAAATAGGACTGTCTTCAGTTGCTAACCTTACTGGTTAGCAATAGCCTGGCAGGTTCTATGAGAAGGACTCGAGTATTTACTAAGTCCTTGTATGCATGCGATGACACCACCCTTATGGCAGAAAGTGAAGAGGAACTAAAAAACCTCTTGATGAAAGTGAAAGTGGAGAGTGAAAAAGTTGGCTTAAAGCTCAACGTTCAGAAAACGAAGATCATGGCATCTGGTCCCATCACTTCATGGGAAATAGATGGGGAAACAGTGGAAA
>NW_011494792.1:380365-380746 GCF_000754665.1 Bison bison bison | reverse complement strand
GTGTTGACTCATTGGAAAAGACTCTGATGCTGGGAGGGATTGGGGGCAGGAGGAGAAGGGGATGACAGAGGATGAGATGGCTGGATGGCATCACTGACTCGATGGACATGAGTCTGGGTGGACTCCGGGAGTTGGTGATGGACAGGGAGGCCTGGCATGCTGTGTTTCATGGGGTCGCAGAGTCGGACACGACTGAGCAACTACACTGAACTGAACTGTATGCATGCAGTGTTGAGGAATACTGAAACTGGAACCCAGCATGAGCACCATTAAGTAGATCCACATAACCCCAGATACTTGCACAAATCATTGAAAAGACACAAAGTATTCTGCAGATACTACATTAAGAACTGGAAATAAAAAGTAACTGCTTCCCCCACC
>NW_011494792.1:378017-380138 GCF_000754665.1 Bison bison bison | reverse complement strand
GTCCCAGGTGTCACCATTCCAGCATTTTAAGTTCACTTCTTTCTACTCATTCTAATCAGTGGCAGTAATTATTATAGACAGAGTGAAGTGTAAATACCCTAACAGAAGTTTATCAAGGGTGATTCTAAAGGAGCCCTGTACACTACAAATAATTGCTTTTAACACAGGATGTACAGAAAACAAAGAGGAACATTAAATTTAAGGGCAAATTCTTCAGAAACCAAAAGAACAGACTTGAGATTTGTTAAAGTAATCAACGGGTTTTATTTCCTTAGAACTGAAAATATTCAGATCTAAACTTCGAAAGCTACTGTCAACAATATTTCCTCAGAGCCCAAGGCAGAAGGGCATGGGTGAGACAAAAGATGGAGGAAGGCAGAGACCACCAGGAAGAGGTGGGGGAGGGGCTCCTTGTTTTCCTGACTTGGTCGGTTACACATCAGATCTGGTGACAACACTGAGGGGACCAGGTCCAGGGATGTGGGTGGGAAAAAAGGAACAGCGAAACTTAACTACATAAACGAGCCATGAAACTCCAAGTAGAAAGGGAACCACCTAGTTCATCTCAGAAACGGTTAACTGCAACGGTAAAACTAGGAGAGTGGAGGTACCCAGTTCTCTTATACCTGGGTGATGTTTATGACTTGCGGTGGCCTTGAGGCTGGGGGAGGAGGGAAAGGGGTGGCCAGGGGTCTTCCCAGAACATCCCGTGAGCCCCTAAAGATCTAAATGGGGACAGATGTTCCTCAGCCTTACAACCCAAGAAGCTGGGCGAAGCTAAGCTTCCGCTCGCGCTGACAACCTGGAAGAGCCCACCTTATCTGATGAAAAACTACAACTCCCATAACTCCCTGGGTCAGCAAAAGGGAGGCCCTCCGCCAAAGCCGTTCACTTTCTCAGAATCTAGGCCTCAAATACCGTAGGCCTGGGAGGAGTGGACGCGAGCTCAGCAATACACCACCCTCCTGCCATTCCCACCACCACAGCTTGAGGGTTGCCTCTGCCAGGTCCCTGGAAGTGCCCCCCGGCTCCTTATCCTTCACCCCTTCCGAAACTCCCGGCTATGATTCCAACGTGGACTCCAGAAGGCCGGGGCGGGGGTGGGGGAGGGACAGGGGGCATCAGGAGGTGGAAAACGGCCGGTCTGGGCTCCAACAGAAGCCTCGGCAAACAGTTCCAGGCAGGGAGGGGCCACGGTGGTTTCAACTCGCCCCAGGGAGCAGAGGCGCTGACTCAGATCCCAGGGTGTGGGGGCGCAGAGGTGAGGGCCTGGTGGGCTGCCCTCTCCGGGTCAATCCCCGAGGGCCGGGCGGGAGAGGCAGAGAGGGCGGTGGAGAGCAAGTGGGGTGGGGGAGGCGGTCCCAGTTTGCAGGCCATGGCCAGTTCCCCCTGTGACAGCCAGGCCTCAGCAGGAATGGGGTGGGGGGCTCTTCTGGAAACTTTGGTGACTACTGGCTCTCGTGGCCACCTCCGACGCCTGGGGCCTGGGCCTCTCTCTCAGCAGACTCTTCCTCTGGCTCCTGCTCCATCACGGGCAGCCCCCAGGCCAGGCCCAGCACGGAGGCGGCGGGGTCGTTCTCCACCTCCACAAGGAGCGGCCTCGCATCCTCGCATCCTCGGCATCCTCGGCCTCCTCGGCGACAGCGGCCGCCTCCTTCCTCTCCTCTCCTTCTTCAGGATCAGCCTCCTTGGGACGCTTGGGGATGTCCTCTGGCGGGTCCTCGGCGGTCCTCTTCAGGGTCTCCTTCTCGTTCTCTTCCTCAGCTGGCAGGTCGACGCCCAGCTTCCCTTGATCATCGTCGTCGCCGCCGTTGGTGTGGCTCTTCGGGTCCTCGCCGCCCTCGGCGGCCTCGGGCTCGGGCTCCTCAGGGCAGCTCTTCTCCAGGGCGCACTGGTAATCGGAAGCCTGGACGGTGGGGTTGTTCTCTATCTCCCACAGGCCCTCGCTGAAGCCCCGCCTCTTATTCGGTTTGCCAAACTTCTCCTTGGACTCCTCGTACGGGAAGAGGTGCCTGGGGCCCAGGAAGGCCGTCTCGTGGGTCCCGAAGAAAAACACCTGGTAGCGGTTGGCCTCGGCCGTCTGCTCGATCCTGGCGGGCCAGTGGGCGTAGCCCTTTAATT
>NW_011494792.1:370427-377917 GCF_000754665.1 Bison bison bison | reverse complement strand
GCCCTTTAATTTGGCAAACACCAGGTCCCCGCACTTGTACTTGCGACGGTAGAATCGCGACATGACTGCGGACAGGGCCTCAGCGGCCGAGAAAGGCGACCCACCGTGGCTAGCACGGCGGCGGCCGCTGGGCTGAGACTGCGCGCGCCTCGCCTCGAGGGGGCCACCCCCCGACCACGCGCCCCTGTGGGCTCAACGCTCCGGCGCCCTGAGAAGGTTCTAGTGCGAAGAGTGCAGTATCTCGGAGAGCCTAAGCCTGTTTGGGCCCAGCATCGACGCTGGAGTTTTCTAGAATGAGAGCTTGAGGAGGTTGGGTGTCCCGGGTGGCGGCTCTGCTGTGCCGATCCATCACTAGGCCTCGTTTATTGTGATAGCCAGAGGGGCCTAGAAGGGGAGACATGAGGCAATGTGGCGAGACAACGCAGTGACAGGACGAGCACCCATTTCTGTGAGACTAGTCACAGGTTAGGGCACATTTGCAGGATCGGTGGGGATTCTGCTCATGACAGAAAACTCCATTCTCGCCTCGGGAGATTCCCTAAGTCAGTGGTTTCACCCCATTTCTGATTTCCTTGAGAGCTAATGCTGGTGCCTGCAAGGGGATTCAAAAACAGTGGAGTCAGCCACCTTGATAGGACGGCTAGAGGGCGACTCTTTTGGAAACCAGTGTCCTAAATAGTACTTTGAGGGAGGAGGCGGTGGCGGGGAGGGGGCGTACGGGTGGGGTCAGGAATGTAGAGAGGCATCATGACCATGTCCGAACTGGCCATGTACTTTAGATGGGATGCTGGGCATGACTTTTTACCCTTTCAACTATCCTTGCATATTTTAAGAGATAAATCTATGTGTTTAGAACATGAAAAGGATGTCAAATGCTCTCAGTATTTTTCTAGGAGAAAATTGAGCTGAAGAATTAGATAGAGGTCTGTTCATATCAGATATCTTGTTGGTATCTGGAACTTCTTGATTGGGGGGCTGGGGGTGGGGTGGGTGGCACAGACTAAAGAAAAAGCATCATCTAAAGGATAGACTTTTCTCCTTAACTGATATTTATGGGAATTTCCGTGTAACTGCCCTTGTTACACGTTTGTCTACACTTTTTTTTTTTTTTTTTAGCCCTGCTAGGGCAATGGCACCCCACTCCAGCACTCTTGCCTGGAAAATCCCATGGATGGAGGAGCCTGGTAGACTGCAGTCCATGGGGTCGCTGAGAGTCGGACACGACTGAGCGACTTCACTTTCACTTTTCACTTTTCACTTCCATACACTGGAGAAGGAAATGGCAACCCACTCCAGTGTTCTTGCCTGGAGAATCCCAAGGACAGGGGAGCCTGGTGGGCTGCCGTCTATGGGGTCGCACAGAGTCGGACACGACTAAAGCGACTTAGCAGCAGCAGCAGCAGCTAGCTATGAGTTTGCACTCTGAAACCTAGCCAAATTTGTCATAAGGGCTGTTATGACAAAGATCTTTCAGTGTCAGTTACACAATTTAACTACAAAGGTTTTTTTCTTTTTTTTTTTTTTTAAAGGTAACGGACAGTGATTAGTGGAGAATTAGAACCACTGCCCGCCCTAGTTGAGCATGACTTTCAGCAAGAGGATCACAGGGGTATAAGCCAAACATCAAAGACTATTGGAGAGCTGGATCACTGCAGGTGAACAGGTAGGCATTTGAGACAAAAACACAAACTAAGGAAGGAGAAGTGAAAAGATCTAGTAAAGAAGGATCCCAAAGGGTAATAGATACTCTGTTAGGCCAAAGGGGGTAATTTTTGTACTGCTACCCGTTGCCCACTAACACACTGTGTAGCGCTAAGGGTTGGCACAAAAGATGCTGATTTTGAGGACTTTATAACTTAAGAGCAAAAGCATCAGGGACTTCATTAGGAGAAATGCAAGCTAGTCTTCAAGTGTTAAATCATGTGTTCTTACATAAATATTGAAGGCATTCCAGGAGAAACCAGTGGGAGTGTGGTATCCTTCACTTGTTTACCAGCCTTGTAAAGCTTGGAATAGATATAATCTTTCTGAGCTTCTGTTATAAGATCTTAAGGTGTTTAATATTTAGAATTTCCCTCAGGATTTTTAATATTTATTAATGAGATTATGGGTATGAAAGTACAGGCAATGGGTATAAAGTTCTAGAATGTACTAAAGAGTATGTCATAGAATTTCACTATGGATAAATCGGGCTATTATTATTAGGCTAAATGAAGGAAAAGGTATGTCAAAAAGAATAGCGTCATGACTAAGGATACTGAAGAATGAAGAAAGGTTACCTACCACCCAAATTCTCTATTAAGCTTGGAATTCCATATGGCATTATATAGCAGCACAATTTCTATATGAAACAACATAAAAGTTTTTCCTACATGGAAATATTATTTTTTTAAAGCAGTGTTCTTTAAATTTATCACCTACATATGTGCTAACTCCATTTGTGTCTGACTCTTTGTGACCCTATGGTCTGTTAGCCTGCCAGGTTCCTCTGTCTATGAGATCTCCAGGCAAGAATACTGGAGTGGGTTGCCATGCCCTCCTCCAGGGGCTCTTCCTGACCCAGGGATTGAACCTGCATCTCTTAAAACCCTTGCACTGGCAGGAAGGTTCTTTACCACTAATGCCACCTGGGAAGCCCAAATGTATTTACTGCTGCTGCTAAGTCACTTCAGTCATGTCTGACTCTGTGTGACCCCATAGACGGCAGCCCACCAGGCTCCCCTGTCCCTGGGATTCTCCAGGCAAGAACACTGGAGTTGGTTGCCATTTCCTTCTCCAATGAATGAAAGTGAAACGTGAAAGTGAAGTCGCTCAGTCGTGTCCGACTCTTGGTGACCCCATGGACTGCAGCCTACCAGGCTCCTCCATCCATGGGATTTTCCAGGCAAGAGTACTGGAGTGGGGTGCCATAATGGTAACTAATTCCTAAAAGGGGAGGATAAGAGGAAGGTTGAGCAAAGTTGAATGCATTTACACAGTTGGATATCATTTTGACAGATACCCCATTCCTTTTGTGCCTGCATGCTCCCTGATGGAATTAAATAACAGGATCTTGGCTTCTTTTACCCTTGAAACCAACTTGTTCTTAAAGTTATTGTCTATCTTTTGCTCAAAGTGAGGAGACTACATAAGTAGTGGTCATGATAATTTGGTTAGGTCTATATTTGGCTATTACATAAACAAAGTACTCATGAGCAACTCTCATTATTAACTTTCAGAAACTAGATCTCCATGAGCTCACATATTTCTAATAAAATCAAATGTACCAAGAACATCTATTTGTAGAAAGGACTTAATTGCAGCAGCAGCAGCAGCACCAGCAAACCTATCAAAACACCTTAGATTCCAGAACAGATAACACATCACAGTTTCCTTTTCTGGAAAACTAATGATAGGATTTAAAAGCTGCATGGTAACAATTATGAAACATGGGCAATAAAACAATGTAATTGTACAAGAGAGAGAATAGATAGCTAATTGATGTTTTCTTGTTTAATTAGTTTTAAATTCAATTATTTTGGTATAAACTATGATTTAAAATAAATGTAATTGTCTTCTATGTGCTTTTGTCTTCATTAAAAAATATTAGCTGCCTCTGGGTTTATACAACAGAAGTATTTATACACAATTGGTATTTGGGATCAAGGGTTTTCTTTTTGAAATGTTCTAGCAGACGTAATCACACAGAAAATAAGCCCCTTACTCCACCATGGATAGAAAATCCCCCACCCTCCTTTCTTTAAAAGTCATAGGAGGTGAGCTACCTCTGTATTTATTTACTTCTTTTTATCAGGGTGAAGTGAAAGTCGCTCAGTCACATCCAACTCATTGCAACCCCATGGACTATACAGTCCACGGAATTCTCCAGGCCAGATACTAGAGTGGGTAGCCTTTCCCTTCTCCAGGAGATCTTCCTAACCCAGGAATTGAACCCAGGTCTCCTGCATTGCAGGTGGATTTTTTACCAGCTGAGCCACAAGGGAAACACACTTAGCCTAATCTTTAAAGCCTCAGGGATTTCTGAAATCCACAGGATCTGCTGGGGGTGGATAAATTCTGTACCTGGGGGATGTCCCGCAACTAACTGATAATTTAAGGAATGTTCCTAAGGAGCTGTATCATTATCAATTTGAATGGTGTGTCAAGTCTGTGTCTAATTTGATGATGAGTTTGGGGTCGTGGGGAGAGATGGGAGTGCCGATTTTCCAAGTGATGTATGTGTTTATGTGTACTGGTGATTCAGGCTAGTCATAAATATCACAGGGTGGAGTGTCAGAAGGGCCATATAGAGAGATCAGAATTTAGGGACCTTGGAAAGAAAATGACCACTGTAAAATGAATAAATGTGGCTGGTTTGGAATATTTCATTATAATGATTTTAGGGCTTCCCTGGGGGATCAATGGTCAAGAATCCACCTGCCAATGTAAGAGACAGGGGTTCAGTCCCTGGGTCGGGAAGATGCCCTGGAGAAGGAATGGCAACCCACTGCAGTATTCTTGCTGGGAGAATCCCCTGGACAGAGGAGTCTGGCAGGCCACAGTAAATGGGGTCCCAAAGAGCCGGATATGACTTAGCAACTACACACCAGCACAACAACATACTGATTTTGGGATCACTTAAAGATTTTAAAAATCACTCTCTGGAAAATGTTTTAAATGAAAAGTATCAAATAATATGAATTCAAATTTTTCTAATTTGAATCTTGCATGATAATATTTATTTGAGCTCTGCTATGTGAAAATATATGAGGGTTTTTTTCCTTTTATTTACATAATTAGCAAAGTTTAAACAAGTTATCAATGCTGGTGAATATTCAATAATTAGGTATTGGATGTATATAACATCATCTGTTTACACAATAATTATATAATTAGATGGTCTTCTGTGTTTAGAGTTTTTAAAGTATAATTTAGTTACTTGGAAATTCTTGCAATATGAAGTTGAGTGAAAAGACAGGACAAAATATATAACATAAGTAATTTATTAGCCTACGTGAAACCCAGTTCCTTAAATCTAAAATGTGGATAATCTTGAGAGAAACACTGCTTAAAATAAGCAGAACAGTGTGTCAAATATGTTGCCTGACACCTATTAAGTATTCAGTTACTATTAGCCATTGATATTAAAATAGCCAGTTCTAGCTTTATCTTGGGCATCCCAGATGGCTCAGTAGTAAAGAACTGGCCTGCCAAGCAGGAGACACAGGTTCAATTCCTGGGTTAGAACATCCCTTGGAGAAGGAAATGGCAACCACTCTGGTATTCTTGCCTGGGAGATCCCATGGACAGAGGAGCCTGGCGGGTACACGGGGTTGCAAAGAGAGTCAGATATGACTTAGCAATTAAACAACAACAACAACATGCTCTATTTTGTTTTGTTAAAGTGTAATTTTTTTGCAGTATATGACACATATTTTTTCTTGTAACTATTATTTTCCCCTGTTCAAGTTGTGTCTTTAATTTTATTATCATCATATTTTTTTTCTTATTTTTGGAAAGGGTGCATTCTTCATAAAATAAAAATACATTTTCAAAGATTTAAGATCAACAATGTCATATCTATAACTAAATATGGAACTTGGTTTTGCAATTTCAATTTTTTACTTCTTGCCATTACATTAAAATATCACACAAATTTGGTTAAAACAACCAAAGTTTTCAGAAAGTCAGGCTAAAGTTTTTGATGATGTAACTTCTGTCTTTATCTCAATTGTTTCTCAGTGGTTTCCTAGCTTTCATATATTGAAATTTTATATGAAATAATATTACCAAAATATTAGTCTTTGGGAATAAATAATTATAAAAGTTAAGGAAGTCATCAACAAGGTGAATAATAATGAAAAGGAAGAAAATTTTAAACTAAGATGTCTAATTTTGAATTAATGTGATAATGGTATGTGGAGCTGGACAATCATTTTGACTTATCAAGGTTTTGCTATTTTATTATTACAAAATGACTTTAACTTTTCACTTAATTTTCATTTAGTGATATCTGTATTGAGTTGATAGTTATCTTTTAACCAGAGGGTTATTGGAGGTGGGTGACTTTCTCCTTTTAAACATTATGAGAGAAATATTTGGCCTCCTGAAGAGATTATGATTTTCTGTATTAGGGAACATGTATATTATTTATTGGAATAAATATTACAATATAAATATTATAGATAAAATGTACTTCTTTTTGAAAAAATGTCCCACCCTTCTTTTTCTCTTCAGATATTTATAACTTTAAACTCTAACCATGTAGGAGAAATTTTTTGAAGTTTTCAAAAAGCATATATTCCGAGCTTTTTATCAGCTACCAACTTGTTTCATGATGGCTGAACCAAGCCTTTTGCTCTTTGAGAAAAAGCAAAATCAACAGTTTTCATAAAACAGATAAATTTAAAAATGCATAACTATTAAATTGAACAATGTTATGCTAATTAATAATAATTAATTAATGATGCATAGGAGAATCCTTTGGACAGAGAAGCCTGGCAGGCTGCAGTCCATGGGGTCGCAAGAGTGGGACACGACTTAATGACTAAATCACCACAATGACGCTTCAGTTGATTATAATTTTGAAGTAGTTGAGTTATTTTGTCTTCACTAATTTTAGCTGTTTCACACTTTTAAATATAACTGGAAGAAATAAAAGAATGAAAACATATAGCTTTTTCATATTGGGAAAGACTAATCTGGTTTTGTTCAGTTTTTCTTTCGTTCACTTTATAGGACTCCTGTAAGTTGACAGTTTGTAGGCTGCATATATAGAAAACAGTGGAAACTGAAATCTAGACTGTAATGTATCTTTTAGGACATTAGTTCAGGCAATCCAGTTTATGAGTACTTACTATGTGGCCACCAGAAAGCTAGTGCTATGAGAAATATATCATGAGTGTAGAATATTTTAACCACACTAGGTGGTCTGTGTTATATCAGTCTTGATATATTTTCAAACATTATTTGTGATGTTTTATAATTTACACATATACATTTTCAATATACAAGAGCAATCTCAGTGTTAATAGTTCTATGTACTTGATAATATTTCATCTATTTTATTTAATTAAAAACATATTAAAAAATTTTTTCCATGGTTTATTTCTAGATTTGTCGTTTGTCCTTCCAGTTAGGTTTATTTCTGCTTTGTGCATTTCAAGGCTCTATTACTGTTGAGTTCAATTCAGTCACTCACTCGTATCCGACTCTTTGCGACCCCATGAATTGCAGCATGCCAGGCCTCCCTGTCCATCACCAACTCCTGGAGTTCACTCAAACTCACATCCATCGAGTCGGTGATGCCATCCAGCCATCTCATCCTCTGTCATCCCCTTCTCCTCCTGCCCCCAATCCCTCCCAGCATCAGAGTCTTTTCCTATGAGTCAACTCTTTGCATGAGGTGGCCAAAGTACTAGAGTTTCCGCTTTAACATCATTCCTTCCAAAGAACACCCAGGACTGATCTCCTTCAGAATGGACTGGTTGGATCTCCTTGCAGTCCAAGGG
>NW_011494792.1:349931-369970 GCF_000754665.1 Bison bison bison | reverse complement strand
ACATGACTACTGGAAAAACCATAGCCTTGACTAGATGGACCTTTGTTGGCAAAGTAATATCTCTGCTTTTTAATATGCTATCTAAGTTGGTCATAACTTTTCTTCCAAGGAGTAAGCATATTTTAATTTCATGCCTGCAATCACCATCTGCAGTGATTTTTGGAGCCCAAAAAAATAAAGTCTGTCACTGTTTCCACTGTTTCCCCATCTATTTCCCATGAAGTGATGGGACCAGATGCCATGATCTTCGTTTTCTGAATGTTGAGCTTTAAGCCAACTTTTTGACTCTGCTCTTTCACTTTCATCAAGAGGCTTTTTAGTTCCTCTTCACTTTCTGCCATAAGGGTGGTGTCATCTGCATATCTGAGATTATTGATATTTCTCCCAGCAATCTTGATTCCAGCTTGTGCTTCATCCAATCTAGCGTTTCTCATGATGTACTCTGCATATAATTAAATAAGCAGGGTGACAATATACAGCCTTGATGTCCTCCTTTTCCTATTTGGAACCAGTCTGTTGTTCCATGTCCAGTTCTAACTGTTGCTTCCTGAGCTGCATATAGGTTTCTCAAGAGGCAGGTCAGGTGGTCTGGTATTCCCATCTCTTTCAGAATTTTCCACAGTTTATTGTGATCCACACAGTCAAAGGCTTTGGCATAGTCAATAAAGCAGAAATAGATGTTTTTCTGGAACTCTCTTGCTTTTTCACTGATCCAGTGGATGTTGGCAATTTGATCTCTGGTTCCTCTGCCTTTTCTAAAACCAGTGTGAACAACTGGAAGTTCATGGTTCACGTATTGCTGAAGCCTGGCTTGGAGAATTTTGAGCATTACTTTACTAGCGTGTGAGATGAGTGCAATTGTGTGGTAGTTTGAGCATTCTTTGTCATTACCTTTCTTTGGGATCGGAATCAAAACTGAGCTTTTCCAGTCCTGTGTCCACTGCTGAGTTTTCCAAATTTGCTGGCATATTGAGTGCAGCACTTTCACAGCATCATCTTTCAGGATTTGAAATAGCTCAACTGGAATTCCGTCACCTCCACTAACTTTGTTCGTAGTGATGTTTTCTAAGGCCCACTCGACTTCACATTCCGGGATGTCTGGCTCTAGGTGAGTGATCACACCATCGTGCTTATCTTGGTTGTGAAGATCTTTTTTGTACAGTTCTTCTGTGTATTCTTGCCACCTCTTCTTAATATCTTCTGCCTCTGTTAGGTCCATACCATTTCTGTCCTTTATCGAGCCCATCTTTGCATGAAATGTTCTCTTGGTATCTCTAATTTTCTTGAAGAGATCTCTCGTCTTTCCCCTTCTGTTGTTTTCCTCTATTTCTTTGCATTGAGGGCTGTCTCTCCTTGCTATTCTTTGGAACTCTGCATTCAGATGCTTATATCTTTCCTTTTCTCCTTTGCTTTTCGCTTCTCTTCTTTTCACAGCTATTTGTAAGGCCTCCCCAGGCAGCCATTTTGCTTTAAGTACCTGCATATTCTTTATTTTGATATTGTTTACTTTCGTTAGAATCTTCATTTTATTAGAATGAAATGATTGCCTTATTGAAGGTTGTTGCTTTAATTTCTGCCTTTGTATTAGCATGCTGCTTTTACTTTTTTTGATTAGCGTTTCAGTGTTAACAGTTCTTTAAGTTTCCTTTGTCATTTTGTTTAGTTATACCCTGAAACCAGGATATGGTCATCCCTCTGTATAGGCAGGGAATTGGTTCCAGATAGTGTCCACCCATCTCCCCTGATACCAAAAATTCCCCACTGCTCAAGTCCATTATATAAAATGGCAGAGTACAGTAGCCCCTCCCCCATCTTGCCCCCTCACCCCAGCATCCCTGGTTCCACCTCTGTGGATTCAACCAGTGAAGTGAAAGTCAGTCATGTCCGACTCTTTGCAACCCCATGGACCATACAGTCCATGGAATTCTCCAGGCCAGAATACTGGAGTGGGTAGCCTCTCCCTTCTCCAGGGGATCTTCCCAACCCAGGGATCCAACCCAGGTCTCCTGCATTTTAGGCAGATTCTTTACCAGCTGAGGCACTATGGAAGCCCAAGAATACCTAAGTGGGTAGCCTATCCCTTCTCCAGTGGATCTTCCCAACCCAGGAATCAAACCAGGGTCTCCTGCATTGCAGGTAGAGTCTTTGCCAACTATGGATCAAATCCATAGATGCTAAACCCTTGGATACAGAGGGCCAACTGTGTAAGTAAATTGTCTTCAATCTAATATTTTATCAAGAGAATTTAACTTTCTTAACATGTCGTGATGAATTCTGTGTCTACCACCTCATTTTGTGTTTTTGACTTACACCTTTGTAGGATTTTCTTTTTCCCTTTCTGCTTTTCTGCCTTCCCGTAGGTCAGTAAAGTTCATAATATAATCATTGTGTGCTGTGTGCTAAGTCCCTTCAGTTATGTCCTACTGTTTGAGACCCTATGGGCTGTAGCCAACCAAGCTCCTCTGTCCTTGGGTTTCTCCAGGCAAGAATACTAGAGTGGGTAGCCAAAATCATTATCATCATTATTATTATTGTTTTCCTTTTTTGCTGGTTCCTCTTTGCTGGTTGGTAACTCTTCCTTCATTATTTTCAGTAATTATTATTTAAAATGCAGAAGAATAAATTTTTAAACCCAAATTTAAAGACTTGAGCATATTTTAAGTAGCCCTAACATTCAACTTTGCAATTGTCTAAAATTTTACATTTTAAAAAGTTCATAATAGGTATTTTTACAATTATTTGTTATATTTATTCACATATTTATCATTAAGTTCTTACACACTTTTACTTCAATAAAGGCAATGTGTCACATAGTAATTGTTTTAATGATGGTGTGGAGTAGTAGATATACTCTCTTAGCTTTATATAGTTGAAGATATATTTATTACAACCTCATTATAAAAAGTATATTAGCTGGGTATGTAATTCATATTTAAAATTTTATTCCTTTAATATTATGAGGGCATTATGTGTTCTAGCATTTATTACTGCTTCTGAGAAGTCTCCCATTGTGTGATCATTATTCCTTGCCAAGTGTCCTTTTTCTTTATCCTTGATATACTTCAGTTTCTTTAAGACAGGTATCATTATCAACTTATCTTCATCCATTATAGTTGGTGGAGACTTTGAATTCATGTCTGACTTCAAAGGTGGCTCAGCCATAAAGAATCCACCTGCAATGTAGGAGCCACAGGAAATGGAGGTTTGATCCCCGGGTCTGGAAGATCCCCTGGAGGAGGGCAATCCACTCCAGTATCCTTGCTTGGAGAATCCCATGGACAGAGGAGCCTGGCAGGCTACAGTCAATGGGGTGGCAAAGAGTCGGACACGACTGCGACTTAGCACACGTCCTTAATTCAGAAAATTCTTACATTTTTAAATATAGCCTCAGACATTTTCTCTGCTGGAACACTGATATAATTACATTAAATTATCCCAATCCATAGCCCATACTTCTTATACATGTTTTATGTCTCTATCTACTGTGCTACATTCTGTAAAACTTCCCCAAAACTGTATTTCCATTTATTTATCCTTCATGTCTCATTTAAAGGTTACTCTAATTACGACCATTTCAAAAACAATAATTTTCATTTTAAGAATCTCTTAATTTTTTTATATTTATCCTTCATTATTACATTTATATCTGTTTTGGTTTCATAATTTCTCATTCTTGAGTTACTCATTTCTCATTCCCTTTAGAGATTCTAAACATACTTATTTTAAAACCAGTATTGATGTTTTTCTCTTATTTTCATTTAATCTGTCATGAGTTCATTTCCTGCTGCCAAGTGGTGGCTTGGCTCAAGGTTGCCTGGCTGCAAGGCTGTCTGCTTCTTTGTGCCTGTATAAGAAGCAGTGCTATAGGCACTGTGTCCCCCCAAAGTAGTAAATCAGGGATTTTTTTCAGCTCCTTTTCTGTGTCAAGAAGCTCCACAGTGAGACCAGCTCTAGTGCCCCATTGCACCCAAGGAACCACATTTCCTTCTGCTCAATGGAATCTGCCTTTCCTTGCTTCTAGTCTCAGATCCTAACAGACCTGCAGTGTTAGTTTCTCTCAGTATTTTTCATTTCCTCCCATTTCTGGTCTTTCAGTATGTCAAAGATATTTAATTGTATCTTTTATATTTTATCTGCTTTCTGCCATATGTTGGATCAAAAAGGGAAGGTCTCAAAGCGTGAATTTATAACATCTTAATTGGGTATCAGGAAGTTATAAAATGTCATGCATACCCTTCCCCTTAGCAGTCTGCAAATTAATTGAGGAGAAAAGATTCTCACATGAAACATTCTAGCAAGAAACATTTAGAGAATACAAAAGAGACTCTAATGAAAATAAAAACTTGTACCCATTTATATCAAAATAATCAGGGAAGGCTTTTTAAACATAGCAGAAGGAGTTGAGATTTTTCTTACAGAATGAGTAAGATTTGTAGGAAATATATGAATTTTAATTCTTTACAGATGCACTTTATTATGTGCCCAGAAGATGCAATATATGCAACTTCCATTAGTGGCTTTTCAGGAACTTCCATTAGAAAGACAGTGTGTTAAATTGTAAACCTCTGGGTACACATTCAAGTGGGAATATTAGATATTTTAAGGGGGCCCTAAAATAGTTTCACATAAAACCTGTCCCAGTAGTCACTCAGTTTTGCGGAAGCTGATGCAAGAGGTGGAAATGTGTGCACACATCTACATCCTCTAAGAAATGCTAAGACTATAACTACTATGTTATTGCATTTAAAGGAATATTCTTCCAGGAAAGTATTAGCAACAACTAATTGGATCAGTATTGATTCATTTCCCAGAGAAATCCAGTACCTAATGCTGAGTGTCTCTTACTCCTTCTGCCTGAATTTTCAGCTTTAAGCTACTTCATAAACTGTTCATATCCTCAGAAAAGCCTAAAAATAATTGCATTACATAATTCCCTAATATACCTCTGATGCCTCCTCATCAGGGCCCATACTAGGGATTCAGCATACAAGCCAAAAGCCAGTAAATGAACAGTAACCAAAGGCAGGACTTTTCACAAATAGGCTCAAAGTTTATTTAATGCCTGTGTTTAAGTCTCTCTTATTCATGCTGCACCGAAGTTCACCCAGCCATTTTACAGAAATAATGGATATATTTGGCCCTGTGCCTTGTTAGTTCTGATGGTTAGTCTGACTCAGACAAATAACATTCCAGGCAAAGAAAAATATGTAGCTCTTCTAGTGCATGGAAATGAGCAACTGCAGGCTTCAGCCACGGGCTATGGCAAGGTCTGCAAATGGATGACTAAATAGGTTCAAAGTAGGTGATGGAAATCAGGAGACAGGAAGATTAACCCACAGACTGGTCTGTTTTAAGTCAGCTTGACTTCCATTTATTGCAACCCTGACATTGGAATAAACCTATTAAATATATTTTCAAAATGCAACCAAGTGGTAAAACATGATACCTTACTTTAAAACTTTTTAAATTGAATGCACCTGGTGAGGCTCTCTATCAATTTATGTTAATACCACACACAAGCAAGCCAGGGCCTAATTACCAATTAAGCAATAAAACTGTTTATAAAAGCAAATGTTCTCTGGGTCAAGTCCATGAAATATATATATAAAACATGTATGTACAAATATAAATGTAAATATATATACCCATACGCATACTTGCATGCTCAGTTGCATCCAACTCTTTGCGACTTCATAGACTATAGCCCACCAGGCTTGTCTGTCCATGGAATTTTCCGAGCAATAATATTGGAGTGGGTTGCCATTTCCTTCTACAATATATACCTGTATACACATACTATATTTCTTAACCTTTGTTACAATTCTCAATATGTTATTGAATATATGTTTCATAGAGATAACTTCTATGCAGTGATTTGATCATCCTAAACAACAAGAGGGATCCCATAATTATATAAATTTCAGGGTCTTTGTAAGTCCAAAACAAAAATTCTTTAAAATGCATGAAAAACAATTGTTTCTTGAATGATCATTGACTGAGTGCTCTCATTCTGAATGTGGCTGTTTATGATCACAAGCATTCACAAAGAGACAGAGTTCTGACTGAACTCACCCCAGTCCACCCAATAAACCTTTCTCTAGAGAGCTGGTGTAAAAGCTGAAGGTCAAGAAACAGAGGGGGTCAAGAATCCGCCTGCCAATGCAGGAGATGGAAGGGATGCGGGTTTGATCCCTGGGTCTAGAAGATACCGTGGAGTAGGAAATAGCAACCCACTCCAGTATTTCTTGCCTGAAAAATCCCATGAACAGAGGAGCCTGGAGGGCTGCAGTCCAAAGGGTCTCAAAGAGTCAGACACAACTGAACTACTAAACACGCACACACACACACACACACACACACGTATAGATTGTGATTCCAACAGATACATGTTAATATGCAGCACTATTTCCACAGTGTTTCACTTATTAATTTCTCTAGTGATAAACACTTGTACTAATCTCTGTCTAGGTATCCATCCATTCGTCCATATTCTATCTTTTTAAACAGTTCAGTCATCGTGTTTTTTGATGATTTTTCCCTCCCATGTAATAGAGTGTTAATGCAATTTTCAATCTCTGTGAGTAAAATACAATGAAATCTGCTCCAGCATCCGAGAACAATTGTCTTCAAATGTGAAGAAGTAAGTGCTGGAGTGAGTTTCTTGGTCATCCAGATTATACTCATTTAAATATCTTCAATATGGTTACAAACTGGATCAGAAGTCTATTTGGAATTGAAAGGCTGCCTTTGTCACACACGGATGTGCTAAAATCTCTTACATACTGTGGGTTAACTTCAAGTTTATATCCAAAGAATTCTTATTTCTTCCAAATATTGTTCACACTTCCAAATGTCAATTTCACATACTTCTCTTCTGAATTTGCCACTGAATGTATTATTTTGATTAGTGTTGTCAGGAAGTACCTAAACATTTTTCCTTCTTGATTGGTATTCAGCAAATTCTTTATTAGTCCCAGGCTGCTTTGGTACATTCAGGAAAGTGTAAAGAAGTATGGGTTCTAGATCTTGCCATCTTTCCTACTCTCTAAATCAGGTGTCCCCAACCTGTGGGGTCTAATACCTGATGATCCCAGGTGGAGATGATGTATTAATAATAGAAATAAAGTGCACAATAAATTTAATATGCTTGAATCATCCTGAAACTATTCCCCATTTTTGGTCTGTGGAAAAATTGTCTTCCACGATACCGGTCACTGGTGCCAAAAAGGTTGCTGCTCTAAATTACTGTTGGGGCACTTCCCTGGTGGTCTAGTAGGACTTCCCTGGTGGTCCCCTTTCAATGTAGGGGGCCTGGGTTCGATCCCTGGCCAGGCAGCTAGATCCCACATGCTGAAACTGTGGGACCTGGCTCAGTTTAATAAATAAATATTTTTTTAAAATTACTCTTGGCCTCAAGTTTTCTCATCTGTACAAAAAAAGGGGCAGGACTAAATCACTGATTCTAGTAGGAGATGGATGTAACAAAATCACTGATGAGACAATATGAGCATGTCTGTCAATAGTGTTTGTGACATGGACTCAAGAGTCAAATCTCAGCTGTTCCACTTATTTAGTTTTGTGATTATTATTTAATTTTTGCAGCATAGCATGTCATCATGTAAGTGAGGGAGAAATTATGGTGGTAAAAATATAATTAAAAATCTCACTCATATGCCTTTATGTGAGTGTGTGAAAATTAAATGTAATAAATTCTGTAAGGCATTTAGTTTATGCTTCAAATGCAGTGAGCACCCAGTAAACATCAGCAACAACTATAAAATGCCAGCATTACTGTTGCATCAAAATGGTGTGCAGGACTGCAGAGCTAAAACTATCGTGTAGTTTATTCAGATATTTGACATTTATTGAGCACCTCCTAAGTGCCTGACACTGTTCCAAACACTCATGTTATACAATACCTCCACCCACAGAGTTTACTTACATTTTAGTGGGAAACACAACAAAAATATGATATGACAAGAAATAATGGAATATTGCCAACATGACATAGAGTGAAAAAGGCCACAAAGGAAAATGAAGTAGGATAAAGGAATACAGAATGATTTAGGATGGTCAGTGTTCCTTTCTATAAGGTAGCAGGCAAGGCTTCTCTGAAGAGGAAGTGTTTGAGTAGAGGCAACTATACAGATAACCGAGGGAAGAGCTTTCCCAGCAGTGGGATCAGGATATGCAAAGACCCTGCATATGAGCAAACTAGCTGTGTTAGAAAGAAAGCAAGAAGGTGACTACCGATAGGGAGGGGGTAACCTGATACAGAGTGGGTAATTGTAGGAGATAAAGGCAGAGGTGTAGACAGAGGCCAGAGAGCTAAGACCTCGTAGAACATGATGGACTTGGGAGTTTAAGTGTGGTGAGAAACCATCAGAGTACCATGAACAGGGAATTATCATGACTTAAGTTTTAAACACACCTGAGTTTAAATCCTCTGCAGGAAAGTTGTGAACCCCTGTGGCGTGTCTCTTCACTTGTTATTGGAAGGTGTGAAAGAAGCGCTGGATGTGAAAGCAATAAACACAGTGTTTGGCACAAAGGATTTGCTTGAGATCCTTAAACATTAGAAATTCTTCTTCTTCACCTTGAAAGTTTTAGGCGAGAAGAGACACAAGATGTATTTCAACCCATGCTTTCCCACTGTTATTCCCAGCTCCTGACATGACCTCCATCACAGCCACTCTTCTGGATGAAAGCTTTTCCCTTAAAAGACTCTTGTAATAACATATATGTTACATAAGATGAATTAGTTCTACTGGCCTTTACTAACAGGAGTCCTAGTTACTATTATAGTTGGTGATACTTTGACCAAATGGGGAACAAGGTGTGCGTGAAGCAGCGAGAGCCTCCTTCATGGCCCATGCAGAACAGCATGATCACTGGTCCTGGAACTGGAAAGAGGAAATTAGATAACAGCACCCTGTGAGGGGGTGGCAGGGGTGGTTGATGAATGAGATGCTATCTTTAGACAGCCTTCCACTCCAGGTTGGAATTTGTTTTCTTTTTCCACACTTGAGGAGTATATGTCACATGGAGCCACACAGAGAGTAACAGATATACTCATATACTAGAGGCCAAGATTTCAGAGCCAAGCTCTTCTCAGGTTCAAGATTAACACTTGAGGGTTTCCTGGACTCAGTGTTTCATTTTGGAAACAGCATTTTCCATTTGATCTTTGCCTCTTATTTGCTCCTTCTTAGTTTCATCTTTTATTATGATATTTGTATTGGGCCATTGCCTTTCAGTGAGTCAGTAAGTTGGTATTCAGCACTGTGGATTTTTCTACCTAAAGCAATCAGTTGTGAAAATATAAGGCGAGAAGAGGGATTTCCAAAATATATAGTTTCTTGCCAATGATTCAAAGAAGGCCTACCTGCCTTGGATATTATTTAACTTGAATATTCTACAATATTTTAAGTCTTGGGAAAAAAAGTTTTCTGACACAATTATACCAGGAATGCTAATGAAGACTGTAGCAAATTCTAATTATAAAATGTTCCCTAGGTCTGCTTCATATAGAAATTCACATGATATTTTGCATGACATGATGCAGCATCTTGATAGCAAATATGGCACCATGTTTTGAAGTTTCTACATAGACTGAAACTCGACACTGAGTCCCCTGGTCTTCAAAGCTGAGCTGAAAATGAAAGGAACATCAGTCCAGACTTGGGCCCAACTCTTGTCTTCACCTAATTATAAGGATAGGGATGTTTCCATTCTGGTCTCAGGAAAGACTCACAATGTTTCCCTTGGAATCTCAAATCTTAGGTCAAAGAAACCTCTGCCAGTCTGGTAAGTGTGACAACTATCAGACAATTAAAGTTTCATGTCCAGCACCTCTCAGATGACAGTGCTAAATGAAAATAAATGAGAGTATAGATATTTTTTTATGGGCCTGTTCCCCAAATCCTTTGTCTCTGTCACCTTTTCATGTGGAATTCAGTGTTAGCTATCTATAAATTCTCTTGCAGCTGTCCAAAGTAAATTATTCAGGATGCATTTTCTTGACTTTTTACCAGCATTCCACATGCTTCTAATCCTTATTTATGTAATAGGTGGGAAATACATTATAAATAAATGAGAAAACCATTTTTATCAGGTAAAAACTCCCCTTCCTTTTCTTGTCCCTTAACTGAATTTTATTACCATCCATTCTTTTTTCTCTATTCTGTTTTGAAGTTCACCATTCTTACTCCTGATCACATACTTTTACTGCTTCTCAGTGAACTTGTTCCATCAATTATTCACTCTTTCTTTTTTTATTTTTGGCCATGCTGCACAGCTTGCAGGATCTTAGTTCCCCAATCAGGCACTGAGCCTGCACCCTCAGTGATGAAAGCTCAAAGTCCTAACCAGTGGACTGTCAGAGAATTCCCTTTCTTTAATATTTCAATCTTTATCAGATCTTCCCACTCTAAGTTCTGATTAAAGATCTTTCATAGTAAAAATGTTATTTTCTCAAAAGAAATGTTATTTTCTTAATCCTCCCTTCCCATCAATCTCCCGCTCTCCACCTTTTTTTCCCATCATCTTCACACTGTACTTGGAGAAGCCACTTCACCATTTAATTCCGACTCCTCTGCTCATCCCTCTACTCTGTTTCCCTCTACCACCTACAAACTGTTCTTTCAAATTTACCTTCTAATGTCTGTGTCCAGTGACCTCTCCTGGCCCTGGGTTGTACATTCCAGCTCCTCTGAACACCTCATTCCTTTTCAAAAGTCACACTAACTGTATTTTTCTTTGGCCACACACCTTAAAAACTCAAGATCCCTTGATATGTATTTTTCATATCAGATGATATGCCGGGTCAAGGGAATCAAAAATAACTCAAATAGAGTTTCACATGAGATGAAGTTTGCAGTCCAGGAGGGTAAACAAACACATGCAAAGAATACACAAATCCTTGTCACAGTGCCTTTTCTGGTAAAAAGGGAGACTAGATTTCCAGAAACTTTATCCTAACAAAAAACACTTCAATTGATCCAAAACTATTTTGTGTTAACTTCTCTTCAAAAGCCGTGCTTAACTGGCAGAAAAGCAAAGGAAATCTTCAAAATTGGTGGGGGGAAAAATGTGAAAAGGTGAAGCAAGAGAGGTAAGCAAACTCTAGAAATAGTGCTTTCCTTGAGAGCTGCTAGGTCCTGAACTGTACTGGGGACAGAAACATAATTAGGAGAGGAAAAAAACAAAATAAAACATGGTACCCAATCAAAGTAGAAATCTGAGCAGAGAAAGCCCTATCCTCATTTTTCTGCCACAACCTTCCCTCCAATTTTCCACAAAACTTTGAATTCTGAAGGACAGCTTTCTCAGAAATAATACAGTGAGAAGGGACAAAACAAAAAATCCATAAGGCATAAACGACTAAAATATCAGCAGTAAAAGTCAGAAGGCAATGAAACAATATCTTTAAGGTCCTAGGAGAGATAACTCACAATCTAGAGTTATACACCCAGTTAAACTATCTTTCAAATGTTTTGGCAAAGTAAAGACATTTGGAGGATTTTATGCCAAAAACGATCCCTCACAAATATTCCTTCTGAAGGCCCATGTAAAAAGAAAAAAGTATGTCAGAAGAAATGGTGAAGAAAGAAAATGTTAAATGTCTGGGTAAATGTAAACAAACATCAGTTGCATAAAACAGTAATAACCACTACTTTGTATGAATAATAAAAACAACATTGGATTTCTGAATACTTGTAATAACATAGCTTACAAATAAGAAAGAGGCAGTTGATTTTTCTATTAAATTCATTTCTGCTATTATATATTCTTCCTTTTATTTCTTTGATATTCATATACTGTTTTTTCTAATTTCTTAAAATAGTAAGATCATCAATTTCCAGCCTTTCAAATTTTCTAATATATGAATAGAAGACTACATTTTCTTTTTAACTCAGCTTTAGCTGCATCCTAATCATCTGATATCTAATTTTCATTATCACACAAAAATATTTCTTTTAAATTTCCCTTTGATATCTTATCTGACCAACATATTATTTAGAAATGTAAAGCTTAGTTTGCTAAAAGTTGAGTACTTTTTGTTGTTTTTGTTACTGATTTTTAACTTAATTAGGGTCTGTGAGGCTGTAATTTTGGTCTCTGTTCCTGCAATATTGCCAAAATCTCTACTTATTATTCTGCCTCTTAGTAGGAGTTCTCTGTCCAACACTTTGGATCCTAACTAAATCTTTTCCCCTATATCCAGAATTGACAAAAGTTCTGAAGTTAAAGTTGAATTCTTTCTTCCCTATATGGTTTCCCATTATCAGATTGTTTGCCCTAAAGTCTTGTTTGCCACAACAGTTTCCTAGTTTAACAGATCACTTTTAAAGAAAACTTTCTCAGCTTTAATGGTTGTTCTCAGTGACAACCGAGGTCTGGCTGAAATTATAGCAAAAGTAAAAAACCCTCATATTTAATTTTACGTTTATAACTTGTTGTTCTTAAAAATTGTCTCCAAAATTATGTGTTTTGCCACCTTAAACATACAACTTCCTCCATTTCCATTACTCCTTTGTTGTTAATATTGATCTACTTTATAATGTTATGCAACTAGAATGTAAGTTATTGAAGGCAGCAACCAATATCCAGTATATGACTACACTTTTCTGTAGAAATCTTAATTGGTGTCTTTTTTTTTTTTTTTTGGCTGTCCAGTGCACAGCATATGGGATCTTAGTTCCCTGACCAGGGATCAAACCAGCGCCCCCTGCAGTGAAGGCACTGGAAGCTTAGAGTCAACCACTAGACCTCCAGGGAAGTCCCTTAGTCTGTATCTTTGAGCAAGAAGTTTTAAAAGAAGTGGAAAGAAGCACTGGAAGACAGTTAGGATAGAATAAACGCAATGAAAATAGGAAAATGTGATCTATTTTTCAGAAAAAGGCTTTTTAAAAACTTTAATGGAGGAAACAAGTAAAGTCTCATTCCTCGATTTATACAGACCTCCATAATTTTATATCTTGCCATTACATGTGAGAGTTGGACTGTGAAGAAGGCTGAGCACCGAAGAATTGATGCTTTTGAACTGTGGTGTTGGAGAAGATGCTTGAGAGTCCCTTGGACTGCAAGGAGATCCAACCAGTCCATTCTGAAGATCAGCCCTGGGATTTCTTTGGAGGGAATGATGCTGAAGCTGAAACTCCAGTACTTTGGCCACCTCATTCGAAGAGTTGACTCATTGGAAAAGACTCTGATGCTGGGGAGGGATTGGGGGCAGGAGGAGAAGGGGACGCCAGAGGATGAGATGGCTGGATGGCATCACTGACTCGATGGACGTGAGTCTGAGTGAACTCGGGGTGTTGGTGATGGACAGGGAGGCCTGGCGTGCTGTGATTCATGGGGTCGCAAAGAGTCGGACACAACTGAGTGACTGATCTGATTACTTGTATCATCATCTATTGCCTGATTAATTAAAAAGAGTTGGGACATTTCTGACTATTTTTTCTCTGGATTTCATTTGTCAACAATGCTTCTTTCTTCCATCATTATACATAACAGAAAAATATTGAGTTGCATTTCTTATCAAAAGGAAGTTTTTACTGGAATATTCTCATTGGGTAGCAGAGATTGATATATTTTTATCAGCACTTCCCCACTAGTTACATTACTTTGCATACTGTTCCCATTGACAGTGATATTATGAAAAGCCATAGTGCATGCTGGGTAATGCAGACTTCAAGCATTCACACTCCATTAATTAATTCATCACCTAAAAGCTAAGTATTGATTTTTTAATGGTTTTACAAATCTATTTAAGCTTCTGTGATGTGATTAAGAGGATGTGTGTTTACTGTAAATTATCCAACAAGTACAATGGTATTAGTCTCAGAAATAGCAAACAATTTAGCTTCTGAGAAAGGAGGGGAAAAGATTAGTTAAAATATTTTTCCAAATACTGATTATTTATTCAGTAGCTATTATAACTTTCTATTTGAAAAAAAAACCCTGCTATTTCAAACCATGGTACTATGTTCTTTGATTTGTGATGATAATGAAATCATATACCAGTGACTTTTTCCCCTAGATCCTATTGAAAATTATAGTGGATTAAATATTCTTTAATTGCTAGAGTTGGTCAGAAATTTTTCACTTTAGTTCTTATTTGGAATATTGTGGAGCATGTCGAATTATTTTGTGTGTTTCCAACTTCATTCCTAAAAATTTTAGCTCACAAAACCATGCAGTCTATTCTGTAATTCTTAGACTAAAAAGATTTACCTCGTCAATTTTCTAAAGCTAGAAATCAAGTCATTTATAGGATAAATTGATTCTTAATAGCAAAATAGAAAAATAAAAGACTTTGGAAATGATGGGAGTTGCATTCAGAACACATGATTTTTTAAGTACAGTTGGAAAAGATAAGAGTCATTTATGTGTCTACACAAAGTTAAGTGTATCCTCTAATGATATTCTACATAAAGTATCATATAGAATGTAACAGTAACATGTAAGCCTTGGCTTATCCTCTTAATTTTATTACAAAGATCCTGGAGATGTTTTACAAAAAACCCTATATCATGTTTTCGTGCAGTATAGTGCAATATAATCCTAAAACTAATTCACCTTGAAGCATTTCAGACATTGCTAATATACACAGCTAAGGAAGGCAGAGAACATTTCTTTCTAAAATTAAAATGGTGAGCATTTTAATTTTATGTGTGAGTGTGGGTGGTATGGGTATAGAAAAAAAGAGTATGGAAATAATTACATGAAAGAGTTTCAAGTAAAGAGGTTTTTGTTTTTTCCTTACTGTCAAAGCAGAAATATATTCTGGTGTTACTTTCCCAGCTAATCTTGACCTTACAACTACCTTGGAAAAAACCTGGTCATTAGATAATTATGTGGCTGCCCATTTTCTTTTACTTTATATTCTAGAGGAAGTGGCTGCAGTATTTTTCCTAAGAACAGTTGCTGCTATTATTCAGTTTTTAGATGACATCCAACTGGTAAGGGGAGATGGGAGCTATTTGAAGCCACTCATCATGCAGAGATAAAAAGGCTGCAGAAACTCCTGCTAGGTCTTTTGATAGCATTAATTAGCAGCAGAGTTAAGGTTGGTATATATCTGTGACTTTCTTAAGACAAAGTTAATGTTTTATTCTCGGTGTCGAAAGAAGAAGAAGAAGAAGAAGAAGAAGAAAAAACCCAACATCAGAATGCTCCGTATTTTATGAATAAGGATATGAGACTATTTTGTAATGAAAGCTAAATAAGAGCATGTGCAGTCAATTTGGACTTAGGGAAGGACATGCCCTTTTTCGAGGTTTGGTTCTTTTCTAGCTCTTTCCAAATCATCACCATTTGGCATTTCTTAAAAAGTGTGCATAATTAGGATTTTTAAAAGGCTTTTTTATAGGTTATGAAGCAGTTCTCTCATTTGTGGTTAACTTCAAGTAAGTTTTTGGACTCTGAAAAGGAAATTAAGTGTTACTTATTTATGTATTTCTGCACACAGCCCATCCGTTCTGCATCTGTGTACGTCAATAACTACAGACCCACAATTCTAAAGTATGCCACCTACAGAGGGTCATCAGAGATCTCTACTACCTAAGTTCCCATTTCTGAAAATGTACTCCATACAACATCAGCTTCCCAAATGGCTGAATGGTAATGAATCTGCCTGCCAATGCAGGAGACACAAGAGACATGGGTTCAATCCCTGGGTCAGGAAAATCCCCTGGAGGAGGAAATGGCAATCTACTCCAGTATCTATGCCTGAAAACTCCCATGAACAGAGGACTCTGGCAGGCTACTGTCCGTGGGGTCACAAAGAGCCAGATATGACTGAGCAACTGAGCACAAATAGGAGTGATAATAGTAACTGCTTTTTAATCAGGCTCTCAGTGCTGGGAAACATTTATGTTCTATTGAGGAATGATGCTATTCCAAAACATGTCGAGTAATACATGATCAACTGTCTTCCAATGAGGGTAGTAAAAAGTCAATTTCTTGACCATGAAATCATTTTGAGTGACTGTACAGTTCTTAGAAATCCTGACAGTCTTGCACTTGGAACCATAATCAT
Source organism: Bison bison bison (assembly GCF_000754665.1). Lineage (NCBI taxonomy): Eukaryota > Metazoa > Chordata > Mammalia > Artiodactyla > Bovidae > Bison > Bison bison. Next base: position 353,925 of record NW_011494792.1, on the reverse strand, counting down.
TTGATTCTGAAGTATTAGGTTATGTTGACAGAATCTTGACTTTTTGTTTGGCATTATCAACCACCTAAAGAAATTATTTTTAAAATAAATTTTCTCTTGCCCCCATCGGATATTTACATGAGTACCTTTCCTTGACAATCAGCACTCTGTAGCATAGATGTACATATCATGCTGGAAAAACGTATCTTTAGAGGCAAAATTTGATTGTATTTTCAATTTTAATTCTTTTCTTCACCACTGAATCAAAATTCAAGACATATTATCAACTTCCAACTGTTTCCTCTAATTAATGTGGTAAGTGGATTGTCATCTTTGTGCAGCTTCTTTTGTTCATGTGACAATGCCTGTCCTTGTTGATCAGATAGCTGAAACTATGTCAGTTAGGAACCAAATGCTATTTCAAGTTTATATTGTTTTTTAGAATAATCATTATTTAAATGAAAAGCCAATTGTTTTATCCAACTACAATATAAAAATATCTGCTAGTACATAGACAGTAATTAAACCTCCACTTTTTATGCCACTGAGACAATCTCCAAGTGTGCCTTCAGATTAGAGAATATTACCAATTGATTATTCTGCTGCCTCTGAAAAAATTAGTATGAAGTGTGCAGGTTGTACAACTTAGCAATACCCTGACTTGCATCTAGTTGTGTACTGTTGAATGACACTTTTTCACACTGAAAGGAGTATTTTGCCCTGTTCTGGAAATGCTCATTGCCATATAAGAAAGGTCACTTTACTTTGAAAATGACAAGAAATCTCATCACTCATTTATGAATGAATTTATGTGATTCACTGACATAGCTTCATAATAAATAATACTCTGAAGAATTAAAGTAAAATGGATTGAGTCTCCAATAAAAATCTTATTTTCAATTATTTGAAATTTGAAAATAAGGATATATGTAATAAATACAGAATAATTTTTATATAATAAGAATAAAAGGAATATTGATTCCTTTTATATTTCAGTGAATATATTATGAAACATTATTTTATGACCATTTTGATAAAATTCAATACAATAGTAATAAATAAATTTAGCACATAAAAAGAATAGCATTTTATTTATAAAAATCAGTTAGGACAAACTCTACCCTAACAGTATGTTAGTCAAGATAAATTGACCACATTATTCCTTACAGCTTATGTTAAACCTTAAAAATGTAACATCAAAATATATCTGTGAAAATCATAATTAATTTACATTTCACCTTTGTGAAAGGTATACTGTGATACAAAATATTCTAATATGTTTTCCAGGAAAGCATCAAACTGCCAGCAGAGGACTTATTATCCAAATGTGTATTTACTATCCAGCAGTGTGTTGCTGACAACATTTAGAAAGACTTTTAGAAAAGATGGAATCTGTTTTATTCATCAATATGTCCTTAGTGTTGAATACAATGTCAGACACACAGCAAGTGCATAATAAACAGCATTTAGATGATGTTAATAAGTCAATATGAGACTGCATGACACTGAGAACCCAATATTATGGTGTCTAAAATGAGGGCTTCCAATAACTTGCCTTTCATATGAGTAGTTGGTTTGGATTGAGTGAGCTTGATGGGCTCTGTAGAGTTTATGGTGTTCCTGGATCTGGGCTGCATTTCTGGGATGGCATGGTCTTGGCAGAACTTCCCAGGTGGTACAAGAATACTGTAGTGGGTTGCCATGCCCTCTTTCAGGAGATCTTCCTAACCCAGGGATTGAATTCCCGTCTCCTGTTTGGCAGAGGGATTCTTCACCACTGCACCACCTAGAAAGCCCATATGTGTATGTGTGTGTGTGTGTGTGTGTGTGTACACAATGCAATTAAGATACTAGTTTTAATATTTACTAAATGGCTAGCACTTGGTTCAGAAATTTTAATTCTAGTCCAAAGAAAGTGACGGTCACCATCTCAATTCAAATAATGGCAACCATTGCAAAATTTAAAGACAGGAGGAGCATAACCATGAAAGAGTTTTACAAAACTTGCAGGCAACTAAGCCTGTGTATGTGAAAGAAAAAGTGTGATACTGACAGTTTGTAAATTTATGCTATGCCCCTCCTGGGGCTTTGGTGTCATTTTGAGATGATGTTGGAATTGAGAATATCAACAGTACTTCACAGGCAGAGATGATCCATGCAGTGATCAGATTTCTCATTTAATCTCTCATTAGCTAAGAAACATCAGATAGTCTGCTGAGAAAAAAAAAATATGTGGTATTCCTACACCCTGTGTGTGTTTATAAATATCTACCAATACATTAAGATGAGCATCGAAAATAATTCACTAAATGATAGCTGTAATGAAGTGTGAAATAAATTATCGTCTTTGTTGGTGATAGAGATTATTGTGCTGGGCACGAAACATATTTATCATTGGAGCCTTGACGGTACAGACCTGCTATAATAAAGGAACTATAAAATAAACAAGCTACAAGCCAAACATTTGAAATTAATTTGCTATTTAAATCTATATGGTAGATATGACTAAGACACCTATCACCAGGGTCAGAAGGTGCCTTTGAGGATGTTTGGATTCCCAGACAGTAGCTGAGGGATCCATTGAAACCGTGCAAACTTGCAGCTGCTTCCCAAGATCTGAGACAGAAACTTTAAGTGAAGAGATTTTCTTAGGAGTATGTCTCAAATGTGAGCACCATGATGATTTGGTTAAACTCATATCCAGCTCATCAAAATGTTGCAGTGATTTTAGGTCACTATCAAAATTCAGTTATTTTCAGGTAAAAAAAAAATCATATCATCTTCAGAAAGTTTCTTGTAATGACTTCACATGGCACCCATACACCCGCTACCAACACTCCTTATCACAAAAAAAATCTTACTCCAAAGCCTAACGTGCTATCTCCAAAGAACTATTCTGACATTTTGCACAGGGAGGAAAGGATGGTCATCATGAATAACAATTTTGAAATGGTTTGCCATTTTGGGACATTTCTCTTTATATTAATTTTAGTACATGCTAATTTATAAGTAGGGCTTCCTGGTGGTTCAGTGGTAAAGAATCTGCATGCCAATCCAGGAGATACAGTTTCAATCCCTGAGTTGGGAAGATTCCCTGGAGAAGGAAATGCCTACCCACTCCAATATTCTTGTTTGGAAAATTGCATGGACAGAGGAGGCTGGTGGGCTACAGTCTCATTCAGTTCAATTCAGTCACTCAGTCATGTCCAACCCTTTGCGACCCCATGAATTGCAGCACGTCAGGCCTCCCTGTCCATCACCAACTCCCAGAGTTCACCCACATTCATGTGCATCGAGTCAGTGATGCCATCCAGCCATATCATCCTTGTCGTCCCCTTCTCCTCCTGCCCCCAATCCCTCCCAGCATCAGGGTCTTTTCCAATGAGTCAACTCTTCGCATGAGGTGGCCAAAGTACTGGAGTTTCAGCTTCAGCATCAGTCCTTCCAATGAATAACCAGGACTGGTCTCCTTTAGGATGGACTGGTTGGATCTCCTTGCAGTCCAAGGGACCCACAAGAGTCTTCTCCAGCACCACAGTTCAAAAGCATCAATTAAAAAAAAAAAAGCATCAATTCTTCAGTGCTCAGCTTTCTTCACAGTCCAACTCTCACATCCATACGTGACAACTGGAAAAACCATAGCCTTGACTAGACGGACCTTTGTTGGCAAAGTAATGTCTCTGCTTTTGAATATGCTATCTAGGTTGGTCATAACTTTCCTTCCAAGGAGTAAGTGTCTTTTAATTTCATGCCTGCAATCACCATCTGCAGTGATTTTGGAGCCCAAAAAAATAAAGTCTGACACTGTTTCCCCATCTATATCCCATGAAGTGATGGGACCAAATGCCATGATCTTCGTCTTCTGAATGTTGAGCTTTAAGCCAACTTTTTCACTCTCCTCTTTCACTTTCATCAAGAGGCTTTGTAGTTCCTCTTCACTTTCTGCCATAAGGGTGGTGTCATCTGCATATCTGAGGTTATTGATATCTCCTGGCAATCTTGATTGCAGCTTGTG
>NW_011494792.1:337218-349831 GCF_000754665.1 Bison bison bison | reverse complement strand
ATAAGCAGGGTGACAATATACAGCCTTGACGTCCTCCTTTTCCTATTTGGAACCAGTCTGTTGTTCCATGTCCAGTTCTAACTGTTGCTTCCTGAGCTGCATATAGGTTTCTCAAGAGGCAGGTCAGGTGGTCTGGTATTCCCATCTCTTTCAGAATTTTCCACAGTTTATTGTGATCCACACAGTCAAAGGTTTTGGCATAGTCAATAAAGCAGAAATAGATGTTTTTCTGGAATTCTCTTGCTTTTTCAATGATCCTACAGTCTATGGGGTCACAAAAGAGTTGGACATGATCTAGTGACTAAGTAATAACAACAAATTTATAAGTAGTATTTATATCATTAATAAGACAGTACAGTACTCAAGGCAAGTAGAATATGTATGTTGTTCCTGTTTATTTTAACTGAAATTGACTTCGAACTGTGCGCCATAGTGTATTTTTGACCACTTACTACATGCTGAGTCTTACTTAAAATTAATTTATCACTATAAATCTCAGTTAAATTGCATTAGTTACATTGCATATGTATTTTTTTCATTTTCAGAATAACGAGACAGGAAGATGTATGTGTACAATTCCTCTTAGGGAGAACACTGCCTTTGGGAAAATTATTTAATCCATGCTTTGTGCAGCCTGGGAGTTCTTGTCTTTTCCCTCCCTGGAGCCTAGGAGCTGTCTCACACTAAGATGTCAGAACATGTGCTAAACTCTTCTGCATAATCAGAGGAGAAAAGTGGGCAGTTCTTGAGGGAAATCCAGAGTAGAAAAGTAGGGAATCAGGGTGTTGGGTGTGACATATTATGAAAAAATGTATTTCTTTTAGTACTGAGTGAAAAGACACAGTGGCCTAGAAAGCCACTGAAAAATATTTTAAAACTTAGCACCAGTTGAGTAGAAGAAAATAGTTTACATCTGTTGACAGTGGTTATTTTAAATGGTGGGATTAGATGACTATTCTTTTTATAATTTTTGTGCATTTGTATGTTTTCATAATAGGCTTATATTATTTTTAAATCTTTCACTGTAAAATGCTGTTACCAAGCTGCATAAAATGTATGTGTGTGTGGTGTCTATGTAAGTGTGTTAGTATGTATATGTGGGTCTGGGAGTTTCCGTGTGTGTGTGTGTGTGTGTGTGTGTGTGACTTTCTTATATTTACCAAATACAAGTTATGTGACACTGAAAAAAGTTATTTAACTTTTCTGTATCTCAGTTTTCTCTTTCTTAAAATGGGGATAATACTATTTGTTTACAATACTACAATAATACTACTTCTTTTTAATATCTTTCACAGAAATACATGAAGACTAAATTAGTTAATGTTTGAAAAGACAGAAGATGTTCAATAAATATTAGCTTTCATTATTGCCATTATTCTTGTTATTGTATGGGCAGTTTATAGATAGGTATGTGTACACAGACAGACAGACTCCAAATAAATTGAATAAAACATTAACATCTGTTAACACTCACTGATGGGATTATACGACATTATTTTCCTACTTAATATAACTTTTTTATTTCCAGAATAAACATCTATTATTTCCACAGTTAGAAAAAAATATTTTGAAATGTGAGTTCCTTTTCTTTGAGAAATTTGGTTATCTTATTCTTTTGAAGAGAGTTTAGCATTTTGCTTGCCTGAAATGGTATAAAATATATAAGAGACACATTTTAAGAGCAAGATGCTGAAGTGCAGGGGAAATACCATTTATGGAGATTTCTTCTTTGCTTTCTCCAGCTGTGCCCTTAGGAGATGGAGTTACCTTCTGGGTGAACTATTTTAACTTCTTGATTTATTAGGTTGTAGGAACAACACACTCTTCTTGAGATACTTTCTAGCAAAAGCAAAAAGAGACACGTCCTCAATATAGCACATATATTACATTGACTATCTTCAGTTTTGTGTCCAAATTTCAATAATATTTCAGTAATCACAGACTATGGAGATTCAGGAAGCTGATACCAGAGTCGAGCTCCTCTTACTCACTTGCTCCAAAATGTAAGAGAGCAAGTGACCAGGTTTTCTCCTGAGACAACTACATCCCTCCACACTTTTTCAAACATCACTTCCTGGTCCTCTGTCCCTTAGGAACTGAACCCCAGTACTCTGGCACTGGCTTGACGCTAAAAGAATTATTGTCTGTGGAGTCAGACAGAGTCAGAGAAGGGAGGTGTGTCCTGGGTCCATCCAAGAAAGAAGACTGGATCAGACACACAGTTCCTCATTGGATGGGGGCTTCTGACCACAAAGCTGTTGCTTGCACACACCAAGCCTGATGGGAGATTCACTAAACTACAGGGTAGCCTTTTCTGCTTCCCTGTCATTACCGAAGAGGCTGTGGGGTATTGAAAAGCTCATGAGATCTTGGGAACGTTTCTACACACACCAGATGAACGTAAGCCATGGAATTCTGAGAGCAGAGCATAGACACAGCATCTCTCTAGTTCAGAGAAAATCTCCATGCATCATAAAATATACATGTATTTTGATATGTGGCTACTCATATGGGGTGGTTGTGTTTCACTAATACATTTCCAGAGAATGACTGCCCCGAGAGAGTCAATAACAGCAATAACAACCAAAATAATAATGCATGTGCTAGCTCACTGGGAAACCTGCAACAGCATCCATCTTAAGCTACCTCCAGAATCAAATTCTGCCCTCAGCAATTACCAGTCTCCAGAGGATGACTGAGAAGATTTACTAACAGTTTGCACCAAAATAGTTCTTATGATCCTCCAGAGGATTTTCATCTATAAAAGTAATGGAGATGATAAGCAAATGGCCTCCGCCTTAACAAGATGCTGCTTTGAAACAGCTGCATTTAAGCCTAACTTAAGGCTACCAGCTAAAGAGACTGATCAGTTTCCTGGAAGATAACTCCATGGTAACAGAAAACCCTGCAGACCAATGTGGTCCAGTAAGAAAGCCTAATTAGCAGTGGGGAGAGCTGTTCCTAGGCACATTTGTTGTGTGTGTGCATGTATGCTCAGTTGTGTCCTACTCTTGGTGGCCCCATGGATTGTAGCTCATCAGGTTCCTATGTCCATGGAATTCTCCAGGCAAGAATACTGGAGTGGGTTTCCATTTCCATCTCCAGAGGATCATCCCACCCCAGGGATTGAATGCTTGTCTCCTGCCTCGGTAAGTGGATTCTTTACCACTGCACCCCCTTAAACCATAAGTCCCAGCCCAAGTTCCACTTAATGGAGTAGCAGGAGCCTTGGAAATGTTTGAAGGGGAGGGTCTATCATTTTTTAAGGGTTATTTTGAAAATGACCATTATGGACATATGAGGCACTAGGTTGTTGAAACTGATTTTCCAAACCAGTGCTTAGAATACAACCTGCCTTTATACTTGGACAACCCCAGAGAATTGAGCAATAAGCCATGTCCATGGGTCTTAGAAGCACAGACTTTCTAACAGTGCAGGAGAATTGAGTAGAAGAGGAGGAAAATGGAATGATACTGCATAGGAACTGACTAGACCTGCTTCGTGGTACATCTAAGATATCTCCTGGGTAGTATTTTAGGATACTGTAGTTCATGAAAATGGTGTGTATGTATTGGTAGACATGGGTAGAGCACAGAATTTGCCAGCTATAGGTTATAAAAAATTCAGGTTCTACCAGGTGTCTCACTAAACTTAGCTTGTTGCTAGAGCTTTCAGAGATTGACATAGTTCCATTATCTACTACAGAAAAATTTTTTTCTAGACATTATTTAATTTAAAAAGAGAAGAACTTTCACCACTATTATTTATGTTGAAAGGTCTTTCCAGGTGGCACTAGTGGTAAAGAATCTGCCTGCCAATGCAGGAGACACAGATTCGATCCCTGGGTCAGGAAGATCCCCTGGAGAAGGAAATGGAAACCCACTCCAGTACTATTGTCCAGAGAATTCCATGGACAGAGGAGCCTGATGGACTACAGTCCATAGGGTCTCAAAGAGTCAGTCGGACACTACTAAAGTGACTTAGCACACATAACAAAATGTAGACATTATCTGAAACAAATTGTCTCCATGGAAAATTAAACCAAGAATTACTATCAATCAACAGTTATAACAAGGAAGGAAATATGAAAGGTCCTAGCTATTTTCTTTGATACAAAACGATAGAAAAATAATTTTTAAAAATAGGCCCAAATCATCCAAACTTTTTTTCAATCAAGGTGGCAAACTAACACATTAATTGACATTAAGGTACACCTTGAACTTTCTACTAAATTGGGTCAGAGTCATCCAGCTTCCTCAGAAGTTATCATGAATAGACAGAGATAAAAGCAAAAACACTTAGTTCAAAGAGGTCTGATGCCTATCTGTCAAAGTCCTGCTGCCTAATTCTCCATGGCTGTTAGGCTCAAGATTATTTTTTCCAATAACAATTAGACTGCCAGACACATTAACCTACCCCCATCTTGTGATCTTTTAAGTGCAGTTCTACTCACCTATAATAGTTCTCTAAAAGCTACTCATTTTTAAGCTATTCAATCATTTACACTTAAAATTGATCAAAATCGACAGAGGTTCAACACAGCACCACAGGTGATGGTATCTCCTGCTACTAATGCTTCATGCGAGTGGTTGGTTGCAGTGCATTGGTGTTAAGACAGAAAAATAGGATCAGAACAGTTTCAAAGACCTAGGGAATCTTTCAAACTAAACTACAATTATATATCCGATTTTGCATAGGACTCTAAGTATAGTTTAAATAGTTTATTTTCTCTCTGGTGGAAGATATTTTTCCAGGCCCTATTTTTTTTGTTTTGTTATTATGAAGTCTTATGTTTTACTTTCCCATTTTTTTAGCTCCCATCTATGCTCATGCAGGGTCTCATGTGTACAGGTTTATTTTACATTTTCTGTAGCATCATATATTAAAAATAGAGAGGTCATTTCTTCAAGGTAATGCAAGCATCATTATAAAATATTGCTAACTCAACATCATTGAAAATATCAACTTTTAAAATCCTTTTGGTTCATGATGTGAGATTAAATTCCACTTGTCAGAGAAATCCTATCCACCCTTAATTCAATGGCCTGTCCTCAGTGGTGGGCTGTAATTCCCTTAGACACTAGAAATGGGTTTATACACATAAGTTTATTGAAAAACAAGGCAGATCATTGTAATTTAATGATGTAAATACCTTCTCTTTTAATTTATCTTCAGTAGAAAACATCATACCAAAGATGTATTTTGGATGGTATAGAAGAAAAGATTGATCTTATAAGATGATAATCTGTTCAGCTTTATGGCATTGGGAAAGCAGACTAGGCTTCATAGGAAATGTAAGAAAAACTGAGATAAACCATTTTGTTATATTACTTTACTATTAACGGCTTTTTGTTCTCATTAAGTTTGATTCTGTCTTTAATGAAGATGAGGGGCTGGACATATGAATTACCCTTGAGGTTATTCTATGAACAGACATAGCAGTGGAACCCAGTTTCTATTCTGAGGATGAAAGGGGTGCTGTGGGTATTTACTAAAGAGTATAGCTCTGTTTGAGCATCAAGAGTTAACTAAAAGGAAAATGTTAGGGCATAGTAGTATTCTCCAGGTCTCTGTTGATATCTGTATGTTTTTCTAAGGTTTGAAATTCACAACATAGAACTACTCCTACATTTGTGAGTTTAGCGGAAATGGCAACCCACTCCAGTGTTCTTGCCTGGAGAATCCCAAGGATGGCGAAGCCTGGTGGGCTGCCGTCTGTGGGGTCGCACAGAGTTGGACACGACTGAAGCGACTTAGCAGCAGCAGCAGCAGCAATAGGCTGTCTTTTAAACCTCTCAGCATAAGTCATTGTGAAATTATCAAGATTATCTTAATACTGAAATTTTACTTTCAGAAGCATGTAGAGTTCGGATGTCCAACTGCCATCAACTCCAGTTTTGATCTTAAGCAAAACACTTAACAATTATGCCTCAGTCCTTGTTTTCCTAGCTTTATCTACCAAGTCAACTGGCATGAACTTGATTGGACCCAAGTTAATTCCTAAGACTATCTTTACAATTGCTCCTTATAGAAAATAATTGATGTAAAATTCACAGCATTCCTACCTCCAGGATACTTTAGTTTCAGTATCAGAATATAATAACAGTACTTCCTGAAAGTAGTTCGACATGAAATTTGGGGTTGAGACATTCTTCTCTTTTTTAAATATCATACACTAAAATCTAAAACATGTTCCACTTTCCCATCCTAATTTTCCATCCTAATTTTATCTTTATGTGTACATTTGAATTTTAGTGTACGGCTGAAGAGCTGAGTTGCATGCATGTGCCAGAATAAAGGAATCTTATTTCTCTTGTTTAATTCACTACTTAAAATTAATGGCATACTGTAATACTGAACTCTAGAGCAACACACTGCAAAACTGTGCCAGTGGACATTCAAACATTATTTCCCAGTTTAGTCCTTTGCTGGACAGATTTCCTGTGCCTGCCTCGTTTGAACACATTTAGTCATTTGTCATCAGACTCCAAATTTAACTGAGTTAACATATTTTATTTAATCTCCCCCAAAGGAAATATATTGAACTCTACTAAAATAGCAGGGCTTTTTTGGGCAAAGAGGCTTCACAGTAAATCACACACACACAGCTAACACTTTAATATCCTGCATATATGTAAGGAAAACAACTGCCAAAGTAGTTTAAAGTATAATGAAACATCACCTTCCTCCCACGCATGAGTACTTGCATTTCTATTTTCTTGTTATATCTTTTTGAGGAAAGTTAAAAATATCTTCTTTATTTTAAAACATCACTTTTAATATTTATGAAAATATTATGTAAATATAGTTTGTTCTTTCCATATATGTTGGGAATAGAGGTTTCTTATCTCACGAAGTGGCACGTATTCAAGCAAGTATTTAGTAGAAATGCAAGAACAGACTCAAAAACTTATGACTTGACATAAGGAGGAAAAGAAAACAGTGACTACTGCCCAAAAGGGGAACTACAACCAAATATATTTATTCTACTGAATAATCTGAGTGGAGTATTTATATGACAAAGTCAGGGCTAAGGTTTGCAATAGGTGTTTAACAGCCCCTAAATGTTTCTGTTTAAGAAGCTCGTTAAGTTCTGAATAGTGGAACAGCCTGGTTTCAGACAAGAAGACCTAAACACATATCCCAGGGATATAAATTATGAAAATAGAAGATGAACTATGTAAATAGAAGATAAGTGCTTTAGAATAAACAGTAATAAGAAAAAGACTTTTTGCCCCAGAACAAGATTGAAAGGGAAAAAGTCTGTAAGTCAACCACTGATTTTTACTCTTCAGCATTGAGCATATTTTTGGTTAGAATGGAAGAGGTTTAGTTCTAAAATAAAATGAATTTTTCATCTTTCAACATATCCTATATTGAAACATCAGTTCTCATGTGAGTTGACTCATGCGATGTTTCTATATATTCCTCCTCATTGATTATATCAACTCTTAGTTACTTTCTCTAAACTTTAGACATCAAATTTTCATCAATATTCGAGCTAAATTGTCAGCCAAGTAAAAAATAGTTGAGATCATTATTAATATTTCAAGAAAGAGGTTGCTATATTTGAATTTTATGCTGTGACCTCTTTTCCACAATCATATATTATTTAGGAGGTATAATGTCAAGTTTTCATCACACATAGTTTGTCAGATTTTCTTCATTCAGACCATCTTAATAAAACATCCAATAGTAACATGGTATTCACTTTATTAGGCACGGTGGAGGATATAAGCATGACTCTGCCCTCAAGACGCTTACATGAGAATAGGAAAAATAGAAAATATACTCCATAAAAAAACTCACATTAAGCTTCATGAGCTGCTTTCAGTTGAAGATCTACTATGTTGATTTTTGTGATGAAAAGAGTTTTGACTTTAATATCCAATGACCATAGTGAGTCCTGACTCTAATACTGGTAACTTTGTAGCTTTGGGCAAGTGATTTTAACTTTTCCTCTTTGTCTGCAAAACTGGAATAGTAATATCTACATTACACAGTTACAGCTAGGATTGGAGATACTGTGGGTGATGTGCCTGACGAGTAGTTGGAGAAAGACAATTCTCTATGATCATCCCATATTTCAAGCCCTTTGAGAAACGGCATTTATAGCCAATGTTTATATAAGGAGATATTTCAAGAAGGTAAAGCTGAATTACATCCCCTCCCTGAAGACATGCTGGGACAATAAAGGTAAAGAACTTCCCTTCCCTTCCATTCCAGGGTAATCATCCTAAAGATGCCTTTACCCTCTTCTCCTGGGAACATTTGCTTACAATTTAGCTCAATGATTTCTCTTCCTTTCTAGAGGAGAGAATGGGCATGTCACCAGCAGCCCTTTATACAATCAGTTTCCTAATTTTGGAGTTCCTTTCCTTTGATGCACAAGCAACATCTGGCACTCACAACATCAGCCTGTGGGAACTGGAGCCTTAAGGAATCCATGCAAAGTATTGCTCTTGCTGCTGCTTTGTTGTGTGTAATAAATGGCCTTTGTCTCTGACCCAGATACATATAGTTGGTGGGTGTGTTTATGTATGCACAGATAGACAGATAAACAGACGTAAATAAACTGTCAGGTTAAAGTTTTAGCTTGCAAGTACTCTAAACTTTCAGACTATTTACATCTTAATAGTAGTTCTTAGGCTTCCCAGGTGGCACTAGTGGTAAAGAATGCACTTGCCAACGCAGGAGACATAAGAGACACTGGTTCAATCCCTGGGTTGGGAAGATCCCCTGGGGTAGGGCATGGCAACGCACTCCAGTATTCATGTCTGGAGAATCCTATGGACAGAGGAGGCTGGTGGGCTATGGTTCATAGTGTCTCAAAAAGTTGGACACAACTGAAGCGACTTAGCACGCAAGCAGTAGTTCCTTAAAATTTAGTCATTATTACTATTAAACTACTATACCCATAATTTAAAAGGCATTATTATTATCAAAGAAAGTATCAAATAAGAGATAGTATTAGAGCTGAGTCTTTAAGGATGGGTAGAATGAAACCCCTGACAAATGGTGTGAGAAAGCTTTGCAAGTACCAGGAATAATATGGACAAGGCTATGTGCAGGAGCTGAATCATTGCTGGGCTCATCATAGAAACAACCATATATTCTGATGAAGTATAGGGGGCACATGGAAGAACAGACAGGAACAAACCAAAGAAAGCTTGATTTGAGAGCATGTGTTGCCTCCCTGGATAAGTAGTTTGAAAAACATTAGATAGCAATGGGAAAAAAAAAATTACACTTTAGCAAACAGTAGGACATTCAAAAATCAATACTTGAAAAGATAACTCCATTAGTAGTATATATTAGGGAAAACTGAACAAGGAGAAACTGGACAAGCGACCCTTCAAGTAATCCAAAAGAGGAGTAATGTGGCCTAAAATCAGACATGACCATGGAAACAGGACTGGGAGAGGTGAGAGTAGTGTAATGCTTGGGGTCCTGGCTTTAGGTCAGTATTTTTCTGGTCTTTGTCTCAGAGTCTGATCTATGCATGATCTTTCAGAACACACACAGTCAGGGTTCTGCTGCATGTCATTTTCTAATGGTTTGGGAATGAACTAAGTTCATAGTTCTTGGATTAGCAGAAGTGAGCCAGGCTTTACAGAGCATATGAGAAGTAAGTTTGGCTGCATGTGACCCAAATGCTAATATAAAAATGTACCTAACTTTTTACCTCCCATAATCTCTACATTACTGCACAGCTCTCTCCGAATGGTCCAAGGTGGCTGTTTGGACAATTATCCAGTCCAGCCTCCTTACGCCAAAGAGCAAGATGAAAAAAGGAGCTAAAGAAGCACACTTTAGAAATAGTTCATGAAGGAAACTTTCACTTAACATCTTTTGAATGAAACACAGACCTACATAAAACTTCAAGGGAAGAAGCGATATGTAGTGTTTTAGCTGGCAGCAAGGTACCCAGATAAAAACTGGTTCTGTTATTCAATGCAAGGGAAAGAGGGCTATCTCCTAGGTGACTACACAGAGCGGTGCTATGGAAACCCAGTTTCCCTCAGTCTTTATGAGGTACTTCAGATCAAAGCTCAGGGTTTGGGTCTTCCCTGGTGGCCCAGAGGTTAAGAATTGCCTTCCAATGCAGGGGACGCAAGTTCAGTCCCTGATCAGGGAACTAGGATTCTGCTTGCGTTGGGGCAAGCCAATGCACCACAGCTACTGAGCCTTTGTGCTAGAAAGCCTGTGCTCCACAGTGAGAAGTCCGAGCACTGCAACCAGAGGAAGCCTGCATGCAACAATGAAGACCTAGTGAAGCCAAAAATTAAAAAATAAATTAAAACTTTTTTAAAATTAATTTTTATAAAATCTCAAGATTTCCCCCAATAAAGATTGCACTTGCTCAAACTAGATTTCCGTAATGTGACAGTCACTGTCATAGTGGCCTCTTGACTCAGAATCTACCTTCTCTGAGGAGTATTGTCCAGAGAGCTCTAAACCATCATTTCAGCCAGTGGTATACTTCTCAACCAAATAAAATATAAAGAGAAAGCTTGGAGTTTGTTGCTATCTTCATTTCATAGTTTAACAAGGTTTGTTTGTTTGTTTTTCTGAATTTCCTTGGCAAATGAGACATACCACAAGATGAGATCGAAGGTGATGAATGTCAGAGAGACTTAACAAGGATTTTCCAAAGGTATGAACAATGAAAAAGGATAGAGGGCTGAGGAAAGTTTTTAGAAGTATCTGGAAGTTGACCAAGGCCCTGAAGAATAGCAGAATTTAGAACACATAGAGATAGAAGGAAGAGAGAAGGAGTATTTAAGGGGAGGAGAATAAAGCTAGAGTGGGCTGAAAGCGCAAGGCAACAATGTAATATGTGACTCCTGGAGGCAGGGCTAAATGGGAAAGGCAGGCCAGGCAGTTCATGATGAGATCACAGACGGTTTTTAATTCTGAGTTCCAGCGTCTGTGATTTATTCTAAGCATTAGACGACCATTTCCTGTGGAAGGCACTTCACTGCTCTCTGTTCAGAGTCGATGTGGGCACACAGGAAAAGAAACGGGGGAAAGAGTTAAGTAGTGAGATGAGCAGGACAAGGGTGAGGTGGAACATTCTGCTGACATCCAGCCTCGGGACTGCTCTTAGGGCCAGAGAAAGGATATCACCTCCTGGGGATGGGCAGACCTTTCTGTAGGAGAGAACCTCGGGCAGAGAGAGAAGAGGGCACCCCCAGGCTGCTTTCTCTCTGCCTTAAGCAAACTGTCCTTTCGATTCCCAAACAACCAAATTCCCATGACTGATATAACTCAGAGAACTGAAGTTCAACAAATGTTTTGGCTGTTAAGAGAGCTATACAGCCACGGACATTGTGAAACAGCAATAAAATATTTATTGGGCACATAATGAAATCTAACTATATTTAAAGCAAAACAAAACTGTGTACTCAAGACCACCATGAGCTTTCATGTAAATTTAGACCTTGACCTGACTCTATAAAAGCTATTAACTGTTCTTGGGCATGGCTAAGGTAAAATTAAAGGTGCTATTTTCACATAAATACGTATAAATACAGCTTTGAATGTACAAGAATAGGAGAAACGTACATGAAAATCAAGTCTATCTTGACATAGGATTGTATCTTTAAAATTCATGTAATTTAAACAGAATGTTACAGTGTAGTTAAATGCTTGATTAAGCCAAACCACATCACTGGAAAACTTTATTTTGATTTGATTGTGTTTAATTTGACTTTGCATTCCCAGGTTAATTGTGATGAGAATTTAAAATCATTTAAAATCAATTTAAAGCATTTCTCCTGTTTTACTTTTCTGTCTCTCATAAAATTTGGTGATAGGAAAACCTAGAAACACAACTAAAACTGCCTCATCCCTAACCCATTCCTGTTTCTCTAACGTCCAAAGGTCCTTAAAAAGTGCAGAGCAGTTTAATTTGGTCCTAGGAAATTAAGAATGCTATCAATGACCATCAGTAACTTCAGATTTTCTGTCATATCTATCCCCACACTTAACTTAGAGGAATCTGTTCATGTTAAGTATCCTTTCTAAGCCTAGTGTATGAAAGTAACATCATGGTAGAAGGTCAGGAAGCTCTAGACTCTAAAGACCCTGATTCTCATATTCAAACATGTGTTTTGTTTTAAACTCTCCAACCTCAGTTATGTTTTTCCTAATACAAGACCCACTATTAGTTTTCAACTCCTGACTTTTGGTTTTGCTTGTTTATTCTCAATGGTCCAATCACGCTGACAGGGAGATCAATCCCCCTCAACAACTGGCCATATTCAGATATGAATATTTATGTAATATACATAAATATACACCAGATGCAAAAATAATAAGTGAATATAAATTGTATACATTCATATGTGTTCAGTTCAGTTCAGTTGCTCAGTCGTGTCCGACTCTTTGCAACCCCATGATTTGCAGCACACCAGGCCTCCCTGTCCATCACCATCTCCAGGAGTTCACTCAAACTCACATCCATCGAGTCCGTGATGCCATCCAGCCATCTCATCCTCTGTCGTCCCCTTCTCCTCCTGCCCCCAATCCTTCCCAGCATCAGGATCTTTTCCAATGAGTCAACTCTTTGCATGAGGTGGCCAAAGTACTGGAGTTTCAGCTTTAGAAT
>NW_011494792.1:336770-337118 GCF_000754665.1 Bison bison bison | reverse complement strand
CCCCATCTATATCCCATGAAGTGATGGGACCAAATGCCATGATCTTCGTCTTCTGAATGTTGAGCTTTAAGCCAACTTTTTCACTCTCCTCTTTCACTTTCATCAAGAGGCTTTGTAGTTCCTCTTCACTTTCTGCCATAAGGGTGGTGTCATCTGCATATCTGAGGTTATTGATATCTCCTGGCAATCTTGATTGCAGCTTGTGCTTCTTCCAGCCCAGTGCTTCTCATGATGTATTATGCATGTAAGTTAAATAAGCAGGGTGACAATATACAGCCTTGACGTCCTCCTTTTCCTATTTGGAACCAGTCTGTTGTTCCATGTCCAGTTCTAACTGTTGCTTCCTGA
>NW_011494792.1:333329-336670 GCF_000754665.1 Bison bison bison | reverse complement strand
GCAAAGTAATATCTCTGCTTTTCAATATGCTATCTAGGTTGGTCATAACTTTTCTTCCAAGGAGTAAGCATCTTAATTTCATGGCTGCAGTCACCATCTGCAGTGATTTTGGAGCCCCAAAAAATAAAGTCTGACACTGTTTCCACTGTTTTATATGTATATACATATATATGTAAATATATAGATTTTGCATATACATAAAGTGTATATATAACATATAAATGTACACTATATATAGATATACATATAGACATTTTTATATCTCCCCCTATGAGTATGGTCCATATCCTTTGCTCCTTCCTTCCATCATTCCTCTTTCCCTCCCTCCTTTCCTTCCTCCTTTTATCCTTTCTTGTATTTCTAATGTTTTTAAACAGTTCTTTCTTCATTGTAAATATTAACCATTTGTTATATATGGTGTAAATATTTTAGTCTGCAAATTATCTTTTAACCTTGTTTATAGAGTTGCTATTTAGCACTTCATTATTTCTTATTTTTTTTTCTTTATGACTTTTGCCTTTTGTACCTTGATGAAAAATATATTCAAACCAGGATCAAATTTGTGAGCACATTCTCCTATATGTGATCCTATGGTTTTTATAGTTTTGTTCTTTTACATTTCAAATTCTGTGAATGTCAGGATTCTAAGTTTTGGGGAGGGGGGCAGGAAGGACAGTGAATTGTCACCATCCTGTAGAACGTTTTAGGTTTTCCCCATTTTAATATTCTCAATTAGAAAATTAAATAGATGTGTGGAGACACCACTACTAATAGTTTCTTGACCATTCCCAGGCCAAAATGACAGAGTTTTAACATCCATTCTTTAAAACGTTCTATTATCACACATGGAGAAGGCAATGGCACCCCACTCCAGTACTCTTGCCTGGAAAATCCCATGGGCGGAAGAGCTTGATGGGCTGCAGTCCATGGGGTCGCTAAGAGTCGGACATGACTGAGCGACTTCACTTTCACTTTTCACTTTCATGCATTGGAGAAGGAAATGGCAACCCACTCCAATGTTCTTGCCTGGAGAATCCCAGGGATGGGGGAGCCTGGTGGGCTGCTGTCTTAGGGGTCGCACAGAGTCGGACACGACTGAAGTGACTTAGACGTAGCCGTATTATCACACAGAACAAACCTCTCCCTACCTCCTGCCCTGCCACTGCCTTCCGCACTGGACTTTTTCAAAATTGCCTTGGATATTCTTGTGATTTTTCTCATCCAAATGAATTTTAGTATCCAACCTATAAGGTCACCCAAATAAACCTTCAGGGATATTATCTGGGGTTGCTTAAAGAATACATTTGAATCAGTTCTAATGAGGTGGATTAAACTGGAGCCTATTATACAGAGTGAAGTAAGCTAGAAAGAAAAACACCAATACAGTATACTAACGCATATATATGGAATTTAGAAAGATGGTAACAATAACCCTGTGTACGAGACAGCAAAAGAGACACTGATGTATAGATCAGTCTTATGGACTCTGTTGGAGAGGGAGAGGGTGGGAAGATTTGGGATAATGGCATTGAAACATGTATAATATCATGTATGAAACGAGTTGCCAGTCCAGATTCGATGCACGATACTGGATGCTTGGGGCTTGTGCACTGGGACGACCCAGAGGGATGGTATGGGGAGGGAGAAGGGAGGAGGGTTCAGGACGGGGAACACATGTATACCTGTGGCGGATTCATTTCGATATTTGGCAAAACTAATACAATATTGTAAAGTTTAAAAATAAAATAAAATTTAAAAAAAAAAAAGGTTAATTGGGGGGAGACTTGGTCTAACAGATCTACTATGCACAATCCATATAATCCAAACAAATCTACTACGTGTTTTCCTGGTAGACCTAAAAGTACTGTGGCCCTAAGCCCAGTGCAACTGTATAGCCTTTCAGTATCTATAGGTTAATGATGCCATGTGAGCAAACCCACACAGACCACAGGTCACTTACATTTTTACAGTTCTTTGTCATCCTTTTATGCTATTTGATCAATATTCTTTTGTACATAATATTGCATCTTGATCCAGCAACAGGAAGAGTTTGTGAAAATTCACGTGTTGCCATTACAGAAACTGTGGTCAACAACGTTTACCAGACACAAACCTAAGTTTTATGTTTTCTGGTAACTTTTCCTACTCCACAAACCTGTTAGATCACCCTCTTAATATATCATTAAAATAATTTATTTTCTTTTTTATTGAAAAACTGGATCAGCTACTGTATGGAGATAATATACATGCTCTAGAAAATGCTATCTTTAAAAGCAACATAATATTTGAATTGAAAAGACTTGTAGAAAGTATTGAGTAGCATTACTTTGATTTATAGTTGAAGAAATTGAGGTTAGGAGAGTAAAGCCTTTTTCAAGATTGCCTAGCTCTAATGGATGGTTACACTGTGTCTGTTTTTTTTAAGCACATGTCCAGGCTTTGATCCCTTGGCATTTCTTCCTGCTGAAAGATATCATGCTATAACAAAATAAAATAAATCTGCTGATCTCCATGTTCAGAAAATTTCAGAATCAGAGTGATCTCAAATATCAAGAGATACTCCTATTCTGGTGTTGCCAAGGTTTGCATTATCCATTTGAGAGATCCTTTCAGATCTCTATTAACAACAGCACATCCTTCATGGTCACCAGGACTTTTAATGTTTTGCTAGATTCAATCTGTAATCATATTAGGTGACTGTTCTATTGTGCTTAATTAAAATTTGAAAGGACACAGAGTAGAACCAGTTTTCTACCTACTTGTAATAAACAAAGTTCAGTTCAGTTCAGTTCAGTCACTCAGTCATGTCCGACTTTTGTGACCCCGTGAATCGCAGCATGCCAGGGCTCCCTGTCCACCACCAACTCCCAGAATTCACCCAAACTCATCTGCATCGAGTCGGTGATGCCATCAAGCCATCTCATCCTCTGTCATCCCCTTCTCCTCCTGCCCCCAATCCCTCCCAGCATCAGAGTCTTTTCCAATGAGTCAACTCTTTGCATGAGTGGCCAAAGTATTGGAGTTTCAGCTTCAACATCAGTCCTTCCAATGAACACCCAGGACTGGTCTCCTTTAGGATGGACTGGTTGGATCTCCTTGCAGTCCAAGGGACTCGCAAGAGTCTTATCCAGCACCACAGTTCAAAAGCATCAATTCTTCAGCGCTCAGCTTTCTTTACAGTCCAACTCTCACATCCATGCATGACCACTGGAAAAACCATAGCCTTGACTAGATGGACCTTTGTTGGCAGTGTCTCTGCTTTTGAATATGCTAACTAGATTGGTCATAACTTTCCTTCCAAGGAGTAAGCGTCTTTTAATTTTATGGCTGCAGTCACCATC
>NW_011494792.1:332180-333169 GCF_000754665.1 Bison bison bison | reverse complement strand
AATGTTGAGCTTTAAGCCAACTTTTTCACTCTGCTCTTTCACTTTCATCAAGAGGCTTTTGAGTTCCTCTTCACTTTCTGCCATAAGGGTGGTGTCATCTGCATATCTGAGGTTATTGATATTTTTCCCGGCAATCTTGATTCCAGCTTGTGCTTCTTCCAGACCAGCATTTCTCATGATGTACTCTGCATATAAGTTAAATAAGCAGGGTGACAATATACAGCCTTGACGTCCTCCTTTTCCTATTTGGAACCAATCTCTTGTTCCATGTCCAGTTCTAACTGTTGCTTCCTGAGCTGCATATAGGTTTCTCAAGAGGCAGGTCAGGTGGTCTGGTATTCCCATCTCTTTCAGAATTTTCCACAGTTTATTGTGATCCACACAAAGGCTTTGGCATAGTCAATAAAGCAGAAATAGATGTTTTTCTGGAACTCTCTTGCTTTTTCCATGATCCAGCAGATGTTGGCAATTTGATCTCTGGTTCCTCTGCCTTTTCTAAAACCAGCTTGAACATCAGGAAGTTCACGGTTCACGTATTGCTGAAGCCTGGCTTGGAGAATTTTGAGCATGACTTTACTAGCGTGTGAGACGAATGCAACTGTGCAGTAGTTTGAGCATTCTTTGGCATTGCCTTTCTTTGGGATTGGAATGAAAACTGACCTTTTCCAGTCCCATGGCCACTGCTGAGTTTTCCAAATTTGCTGGCATGTTGTGTGCAGCACTTTCACAGCATCATCTTTCAGGATTTGAAATAGCTCAACTGGTATTCTATCACCTCCACTAGCTTTGTTCGTAGTGATGCTTTCTAGGGCCCACTTGACTTCACATTCCAGGATGTCTGGCTCTAGGTGAGTGATCACAGCATCGTGATTATCTGGATCATGAAGTTCTTTTTTGTACAGTTCTTCTGTGTATTCTTGCCACCTCTTCTTAATATCTTCTGCTTCTGTTAGGTCCATACCATTTCTGTCCTTTATCGAGCCCATCTT
>NW_011494792.1:331202-332080 GCF_000754665.1 Bison bison bison | reverse complement strand
ATGTTCCCTTGGTATCTCTAATTTTCTTGAAGAGATCTCTCGTCTTTCCCATTCTGTTGTTTTCCTCTGTTTCTTTGCACTGATCGCTGAGGAAGGCTTTCTTATCTCACCTTGCTATTCTTTGGAACTCTGCATTAAAATGGGTATATCTTTCCTTTTCTCCTTTGCTTTTCTCTTCTTTTCACAGCTATTTGTAAGGCCTCCCCAGATAGCCATTTTGCTTTTTTGCATTTCTTTTCATGGGAATGGTCTTGATCCCTGTCTCCTGTACAGTGTTATGAACCTCTGTCCATAGTGATCAGGCACTCTGTCTATCAGATCTAGTCCCTTAAATCTATTTTTCACTTCCACTGTATAATCATAAGGAATTTGGTTTAGGTCATACCTGAATGGTCTAGTGGTTTTCCCTACTTTCTTCAAGTTAAGTCTGAATTTGGCAATAAGGAGTTCATGATCTGAGCCACAGTCAGCTCCCAGTCTTGTTTTTGCTGACTGTATAGAGCTTCTCCATCTTTGGCTGCAAAGAATATAACCAATCTGATTTCGGTGTTGACCATCTGGTGATGTCCATGTGTAGCGTCTTCTCTTGTGTTGTTGGAAGACGGTATCCTCTTGGCAAAACTCTTATTAGCTTTTGCCCTGCTTCATTCCGTACTCCAAGGCCAAATTTGCGTATTACTCTAGGTATTATAAGCAAAAGCTAATAAAAACTTAGAAAAATGGAAGCATTAGTCACTTGGTCATGTCCAACTCTGTCCATGGAATTTTCTAGGCAAGAATACTGGAGTGGATTGCCATTCCCTTTTCCGGGGGATCTTTCCGACCCACAAATCAAACCCAGGTCTCTCATATTGCAGGCAGGTTCTTTACCATCCAAG
>NW_011494792.1:241846-331102 GCF_000754665.1 Bison bison bison | reverse complement strand
AAGCCTAAAAACTTAGAAACCAGACTCAGTGTTTTTACTCTTTGTGTTTGCTTTGGTCATCAAGTGTGTATTCTGAGATAAGACAATTTGCCACAGATTATGTGCATGCTTTTTGTTTTAGCTTTTCTTTAAGTATCTTGACAAGTATTTCTCTGTGCATTAATGAGGTGGAGCTTAAGTCATGGTCCCATCTAAACCTTTCTTATTTTCTAGCACATTCATTGCTAAAAAGGTCAACTTTTGTCTAGTAACTGCTTCTCAAATTACCCAGTTTTGTAGCTATTAAATATTTTTGTAGACTCAAATATAAAAGAACAGTATTTGAAAGCTTTCAAAGCATCTATCTTGTACATAATTTTCTTTTAATTTCTAATTGAAGCTGTTTTTACAAAGCAAAATTAATAACATTCAACTAGTAGAAGGTTGCTCCAGTTATTGTTGAGTATGGTGGTTGTTCTTCAATCTTGAAAGTTTAGATGTATTGAACAAAAGTTTTCTATATAGTGTCAACACTTAATTTTGCAACAGTCCAATTAACTCTCCTGTCCAGTGTCCTCATGTCTTGAATCTTCTTTCATTCAGACTTATTCAACAACCTCAGTCATGGATGAATCTAACCTGGGTGGTTGCAAATGGCTAAGAATACCACAAAATTAACCCACATTGGTTCACTGTAATGATTTTCAAGCCCAGCTGATCTTATTTCTGACAATACTTCTGTGTTTCCATCCTCATCTGTCTTACTCTGGTCTTTGCACTCTCCACAGATCTTCAAATTTTGGCTACCTCCTCACTCACAGTAGGTGATATTGTCAGTTTGTCACCTAGGAAAAATCAATTCCCCCTTTATTATTGATTTATTTATTATCAATAATAAATGGTGGTGGTGTAGTCGCTCAGTTGTGTCCACCTCTTTGTGACCCCTTGGACTATACAGTCCTTGGAATTCTCCATGCCACAATACTGGAATGGGTAGCCTTTCCCTTCTCCAGGGCATCTTCCCAATCCAGGGATCCAACCCAGATTTCCCGCATTGCAGGTGGATTCCTTACCCACTGAGCCACAAGGGAAGCCCTGATAATAAATAAATCCTTTCTTTATTGTTGATAATAATATTATTTATAATATTTATAATATTCTCATAATACAATGCATATTATATATTATTGATATTATTATTATTTTATTATAAACCTTTTATTCTGTGTCATATTTTACAGTGGAAGAGTCCCTGCCTTTGTGGGATACCAAATCCTTCACCTGTGCACCAAATCCAATCAACTTGAAATTGAAATACATGGGTCTATATAATTATATATACTTCTACATATGTCATTTTCTATCATCAGCTCCCTGTGGACAGTGCCATTGCCCATCAAGCTCTCATTAGCCTAGTCCCAAAAAGGGTGTTTAATAATGTGAAAAGCAGGAAGTTGAATAATTTTGACTGGTTAACTATCTTTAAAAATTGTATCACTGAATTCAGTGCATAGCTACTGTATGCTGAATATCAGTTCACATCCTCAGTATTTTTAACTTGCACGAGAGGCTGATAATATCCCATCTCCAACTTGTGTGCATTATTTTGTCCTTCTTGCCCTTTCTACTTTTTGTATTTTTCACACCTGATTTCTTGGCTTTGATTCTCCCCAGTAGCCTTGCCTTCAAAATTTGACTTGATCCACATTTATTACCTACTATGAACTTAATGTGTAATGAATTCTATAGTTTTCTAGGCTCATTTTGATATTTGCTTATCAAGCCCACATACACCCAAGGAGGCCTTGACTCAGGCTCTCACCAAACTGAATTTATCTACCTGCCACCACACACACACACACACACACACACACAAATCCTTGAAATATTCAAGTAAAACATGCAATGCAGGAAGTCACAAGGGTGGCAGCAACATGACAAGTATGAAAACTTGGGAGAAACTGAAGGCTGTTTGTCATCACAACCAGGAAAGCAGGGCAATGGGTGGCCACTCTGAGATGAAAAAGATGGAAGGAGGGCATCAGCTCTGCTCCTCCCTTACCTTGGACCATTGCCTTAGGACTTCACTGAAGGCCCAGGCCAAGGTGTCCTTGAGAATAACATCCAGACAATGCAAGGAGGTGAAAAAAAGGAAATACAGGTAAAGAGTGATGAACATCTGACACTCTGTTCTCTGCCCCCTTTTAAACAACTGGGGTTGGGGGAACACGTGTCTCCTCTCTAATAAGTTCTTCCCTGAGGGTTTTACAGTGAAACTGAGGGAAGAACTCCTTGATAGGATAAAATGAAATGGGAGTTTTTAGCTGTGTTTTTCCATCCTGGGGATTTCCACTTTGGGACTCATCCCTTCCCCAGCTGCCTTAGACCTGGGTCTAACCTCAGGTTCTTTCTCAATCCGTCAAGCAGATTAGATGATCCCTCAGCCAAATACACATTTAAGAAATTCCCAAACTTTCTTAAGGTTCCGTGTGAACTACTGATTAGTATGGGGTCCAGGAAGTTATTCTAGGCTAGTCCAGTACTTTCTGCCCATGCCTTGTCTTGCTAGAGCACACAAGGTAAGGCACAGGGTATGGTACTGAAGAGTCAGATGGGTCCTCAGAAATTCTGCATAGTTCCATGGAAGATGGCTTTTTTTCACTCTGGGGATGTGGCGTAAATATGGGGAAAAAAATATATGGGAGACATGCCAAAGAATATGAACAACCCAATCAAGGACAAGAATTATGAGCTCAAATCTTAAGCAAGCCCAAACTATCAAAAAAGAGGAACTTTTTCTCCTAACTGATATGATTCTTTTGCAAACACATTAGGCTAAAACAATCATTTTAAAATTCTGATTCAAGACCTCTAATTTTAATCTACAGACACTGGGTTGAAGAGACAGAATATAAATGTGATTAAGGAGATGGGGTTAAAAATTGAAAATTTCTGATTAGATTTAAAAAGACAAATATGTTTGCTTGTGATAGTGTGAATTCTTCCTTGGAAGATTTGGTATAAATCGGTATAAAGAGCTAATAATATTGCATTTTAAAGATTTAATTTTATTGTGAAAACAACACATGTAAGAAGAAGTATACAAAATAGAAATGCACCAGTAAGTACTACCCGGGTCAAAAAATATAATATTACCAGTCCCCAGACACTCTCTAGATGTTCTTCTTAATCCCACCTCCTTCTTCCTCCTTAAAGATAACTCCTACCTCAACTTTTATACCAATCATTTTATTGCTTTACTACTTAAATATCTCTCCTTGTACAATGCAGTTAAGGCTTTTTATAATCAAAATCATACAGTGCTTATTCATTTATGTCTGGTTTCTTCGGTTCAACTTTATGTTTTCTTTTGTTCAACTTTATGTATTCCATTGATGGTGTTGTTTATAACTGAAGTTCAATCATTTTTGTTAATTCATACATGGCCCATCCTCCCACTGGTGATATTAGCATTACTTTTGCCTTGTGATTGTTTTGAATGATGTTTCTACAAACTTGGTTTTTCCTATCCTCTGTTGCATATATACATGCATTTCTTTGGGACCTATCCTTAAAATTGGAACTGCTGGATTAGATGACCATGCCTATACATACCTTCACTAGAGGATGGAAAACTGCTTTATAAAGTGGTTTCACCATTTTGAAATTCCACCAGAAGTTGCTAAGAGTTACTATACTATTGGCAAGCTTTCTAATATTAGCCATTCTCTGGACTGCATTGTGGTATTACATTAGATACTACCTTAGTTTTCCCTGATGGTCATAGGCCATCTGAACATCTTCTTTTGGGACGTTCCTATTCAAATTATCTGCTCATTTTTCTACAGAATTGCCCATTTTTTTTCTTACTAATTGGTAGTTTAAACAATTTTAATCAAAATCATGTATATAGTAAGTAGCAAAACTACATCTGAAATTCCAATCTGAGTTAAATGTTCTTAATTGTCATTCCCTTCATCCCCACGCCCTCAAATAGCTACAGAATAACTTATGGAAAAAGCCAAGTAATTGCATTTATTAATAAATATATTAAATAATTCTGTTTTAAAATATTTTAAGTTTTCAAGTAAAACACATTAGGAGATATACATATATATATATACACACACACACACACACACACACACACACACACACATAGTAAGTAAGTATTAGTCACTCAGTCATGTCCAACTCTTTTCAATCCCATGTAATGTAGCTTGCCAGGCTCCTCTAGTTTATGGAATTCTCCAGGCAAGAATACTAGAGTTGGTAGCCATTACCTTCTCTGGGGGATCTTTCCAACTCAGGGATTGAACCCAGGTCTCCCACATTGGCACACAGATTCTTTACCATCTGAGCCGCAGTGGTAATGCTTCCTTACTGAAGCATCCCCTTCAGTAAGGGGATGAAGGGAATGACAATTAAGAATATTTGACTCAAATCAGAATTTCAGATGTATTTTTGTTACTTAATTTATATGTGATTCTTTACCACCATGGCTCAGACAGTAAAGAATAGGCCTGCAGTGCAGGAGACGCAGGAGATAAGGGTTTGATCCCTGGATCAGGAAGATCCCCTCGGGTAGGAAATAGCAACCCATTTCAGTATTTTTGCCTGGAAAATTTCATGGACAGAGAAGCCTAGCGGGCTGCAGTCCTTGAGTCACAAAGAGTCAGACATGACTAAGAGACTGAGCATTCACATATATATTAAACTAAGGAAACAAATTTTCATTCATGGATTGTGGAAATAACCGCACTTATTAAACAGAGCAAATGAGCAGTTATTGAATGTCCACAGCACAC
Source organism: Bison bison bison (assembly GCF_000754665.1). Classification (NCBI taxonomy): domain Eukaryota; kingdom Metazoa; phylum Chordata; class Mammalia; order Artiodactyla; family Bovidae; genus Bison; species Bison bison. The sequence goes on along the minus strand of NW_011494792.1, from coordinate 326,315 downwards.
CAAGTATGGCTAATTGTATAAATGTGTATTATATGTAACAGCACTAAGTATGTGTAAGTTTGTACTGACAAGGAATGGTAGGTAAGAAATGTAGTCAGTTGGCCCTTTTTGATCTCATTTGAAAATCATAATAGATAACTCAGATTCATTGGTATGAGTAAGTCTTTTATTCCTACAGTCGTACTTATAGACATGATGTTAACACAAAGCCATTGCTTCTAAGGCAATGGCTTAGAAAACTAACAAAACTGAAAGGAAGACGTATATGAGCAGAAAAATGCTCTGAAAACACAGTATAAGAATCATGAGATTTCATTTAAATGAGCTCCAATATTTGCTCTTTTCCTTTCTCCCATCATACTTCTTCCTTTTCTCTATTTTTCTTCCTCCTATTCTCATTCACTCTTTTCTCTTCTCTTTATATTCTGTAGGGTTTAGAATTTCAATATATTAGAGGTAAGGAGATACAAGAGAGTGGCTGAAAGGAAACAGGAATAGAGAAAGAAGAAGAGATTTTTCTCTGGATGCTGACTTGCAGGTCCATTGCCCTCCTTCAACTGCACATTCCGCGGAGATGGTGACTGCCTCTCAGAACATCAGACATGGGGAATGAGGCCCCATGCTCCTGCTGATAGAGAAGCAGTACTGTCAAGCTGCAGGTGCAAGCCCTCAATTAGGATGTGTCGTTCATCTCTGTCAACACTAATGAAATTCAGAACCCTAAAGTGACAGGTACAGCAACTGGTTTGGGAATTTTAAAGTTAATAACTTCAAATTTAATTTTCCCATTCCTCCCAGCCTCGGCATCTTCCATTGGGAAGGTGAGCAGAAGGAGCCCCATCTAGCCAACATGCCCATGCCCCGGAGTTGGGGCCAAAATCCAAGTGGCATTGTGGAATAATTTTGAAAAGCAAGGAAAGGGAGGGGACCAGGGGATAAAACTTGAGTGCCCTTTGGAACTCCAACAAAACATATGAACCCTCTGTCATGCTATTTCAGACCAGAACTGACAACTTCAGGAGGCACAAATTTGATTGCAAGTGCAGCCTGTCTGTTGGAATCCACCAAGAAGAGTAACAAAAGAAAGCTGAGATGTCACCACAGCCCTTTGCAGCACGCTTCTAGACAAAGAAGATGGAGAACTTGCTGCTGTTGTTTAGTCACTAAGTTGTGTTCAACTCTTTTGTGACCCCATGAAGCCCACTAGGCTCCTCTGTTCATGGGATTTCCCAGGCAAGAATACGGGAGTGGGTAGCCATTTCCTTCTGCAGGGGATCTTCCCGAGTCAGGGATCGAACCCGTGTCTCCTGTATTGGCAGGCAGATTCTTCACTGCTGAGTGGGGCTACATATATATATTTTTTTTTTAACAAGTGAAACAAACCATTACATATAAATGGCACGGCAAATGAGAGGAACTGAAGACCTCTTTAGGAATGTAATAGTACATGGGCTGATTTTATATATGTATGTATAAAGAGATCCAACCAGTCCATTCGGAAGGAGATAAGCCCTGGGATTTCTTTGGAAGGAATGATGCTAAAGCTGAAACTCCAGTACTTTGGCCACCTCATGCGAAGAGTTGACTCACTGGAAAAGACTCTGATGCTGGGAGGGATTGGGGGCAGGAGGAGAAGGGGATGACAGAGGATGAGATGGCTAGATGGTATCACTGACTCGATGGACGTGAGTCTGAGTGAACTCCGGGAGTCAGTGATGGACAGGGAGGCCTGGCGTGCTGCGATTCATGGGGTCGCAAAGAGTCAGACAGGACTAAGCGACTGAACTGAACTGATGTATATATGAGAGAGAAAGAAAGAGAGAGAGAGGAGATTTTTAAATGATTCTTTTTCCTTTTAAGATTTGAAAACATGCTTTGTCAACTCCTTGTATATGTATGTTCTCTGAGTTAATATGAAAGTTTCCTATAAATGATGTGAAAATTTGCCATGAATCAGAACTGAAACACTTGCCAGCACATCCCTTGCTGAAATCTGAGAGCCTACATTGAGCATATTTCTGTAGGATAACTGAAACATCGCCAAGAATTTTTTTAAGAGCTGTGATATTTCGGAGGAAATATACAAACAGTTTCTTGATTCCTTTAACCCATATAGCCAAACTTTGGCTGATGTTAGGGCCAGCATGCCACTTCTGCTCCTTGCTTCTCTCCCTCACAGGTTCCCAGCTTCATCCATCTTCCATCTCTGATCCTTGGTTTGTAGCATCTATGGCCCAGTTTGAACTCAATCTAATTTAGAAACTGCTTCCTTTCCTCAGTGAGCAGTAGCTCAGGTCAAGTGCAGGCTAGTTGGTCCCATGCTCTTTTCTTTGAAAGTTGTTTCTCTGGTTTTCTTTAGTCATGTACAACTTCCTGCCTTTAGCCCAGTGTGGTGCCTATTATAAATTCATCAACTTCAGCTCATCCTCACGCTTCACTGAACATCATCTAGGTGGGACTTGCAAACATTGTGAGGCCACCTCAGAGCAAACACATTTCCCATCCAAATCACAAAATTCAGCCCGTTAATAAAAGTGTTGTGGGCTTTTATCATAGGGGAATCTTCAACAACACATGGTTGAAATATTACAGAGTGTTTCCTTTTAGTTTCCATTTTAAAAAATTCATTTCGACAGGAGGCAGTATAGGTGAAGTAACCATATAATTTATCATCAAAAGCAGGACACTTTTGAAAGTGAAAGGGAGTAACTCCTCATCATTAATTCAGGACAAAAGGTGTAAAATGGAACTGTCTCAGGCAAACCTGGTTGTGTGTCATCTTAAGCGAGGTCAGTTGGCCCACAAAGTGGCTCTAATTAGTAAAAAAACAAACAAACAAATAAACAAAAATAGGTAGCTGGCTGGAGGAAAGTCAGCCATTTTACCTCAGTGGTATTTAATTGACATCTTTTCACCTAGGAATTTAAGAAGCATGTATTTGTTTTCCAATCACTAAGAACCACACTTGACTTTTTTTTTTTTTTTTTGAAAACTCAGATGAGAGTGAAAAATTGAGATTAGGAGAAGAAATTTACCGAAGAAGGAGGCATAATTGGATGAGCAAGTTCTGATCTGTAAAATCAGTTAAAATATTCTTATTAATCACCCAGTATGGTATACAGCACTCTCCTAGGCACTTGGGGGTATAAAAAAATAATAACAAGTATGTATCTATGGGGTCACACAGAGTCAGACACGACTGAAGTGACTTAGCAGCAGCAGCAGCAGGCTATAGTCCATAAGGTTGCAAAGAGTCAGACATGACTGAAGCAACGAAGCATTAACATAGGTAGATTAAAGTCAAGGTTAAATTTGGATCTTTAGAAGTGATTACATTTAAAGTGATGATCAAAATTGGAGAAAGTAAATGTGATCTCTGTGGTTAAGTAGATATTAAACAAGAAAAGTGTGTTTGGAAGGAGAGGCAAGGTGGAATGAGGAAATAACCTTTGAAAGAGGCAAGGAGAGATATGGTGGTTAGGTGAAGAACTAGAATTTTGTTCTTTTATAAAACCTAGATGAAGAGATCTTAAGATGAAGAGAGGCAATTTTATTATTAAAAAGCAAAGATAAAACAATAAAGACTTTACAAAAACCTTCAGATTTCATGGTTGAATTATTGTTGTTAATCAAGAATTCCACTTAATTGGAATAGCTGAATTTACAAGTGACCAGATACCAAGAAAATGAAAGCATCAGATATACTAAGCTCATTGAAACATTTTATAATGTAAACAAAGCAAAACATAGTACAGATGGCAGCAACTGGGGGCATCAATATATCTCAAAATAGACTTCAAGAAGACGCTGGAGATGCTTTAAAAAAAAAAGGAAACATTTTTGGAATAATTTATAAAGTAGGAAGAAGAAGCCAATTAGAATTTCCTGAAATGGAGACAGGACATCATGCCCTCTGCATCTAGAAAGGATGGTAGTAGGTAGCATCCTTTAAGTAAGAAAAGATATTTAAATAAGAAAGTATAGTATAGCACAGTGAGACTTAACATCACATTAAAGAAGGTTATATCCAGGTGTGTCTCTGCTTCCTTTTTTATAAGGGTTAAAAAGTTCTCTATTTCATATTTTTGAGATAAATCTTTAAATCTTCCATACTTCCTTATCCATCATGTTTGTTTACTTGCTTATGTGATTCTGCATTTTCTTTGGTGTCCCCATTCAACTAGTGATACATAATATTAAAACACACAGATATACTTTTTATTTATAGTATCATATATATTTTGTGTTTTCTGTTCATGGTTCATAATTTTTCCCTCATGGATTTCAATTAAAAATAAATTTTTAAAAATCTCTGTTCTAGCAAATGTACACGTTATATAAGTCATGAAGCTATTTCAATAAAAGGATTTTAAATATCAAGATCTTTAATTTTTCCATATTTAAGAAGTGACTGATTTAAACTATTCATGATTTTATATTGCAGATTCTTAAAACATAGAAAATAGCATAAAGATTGAACTTCAGATAAAGCTTTATTTTCTCAATAGTGAAGTGGGTTACAGTTTAGTTAAACTCATATTGAATTCAAGGAAAAGCGCCTGTGCCAATTATAAAGGGACCTGAGGCTGATTTGTGCACTGAGCACAATTTGAAAATGGTGAAACACTAAATAAATACTTAGATTTTAAATTTTAGATGCAGCATATTTATTCTTATGTCTTAAAACGTCTTAGTTGCGGTCAAAATAGGAATTATATAAGTGATAGGTTGATTTGTAGGTGTGGGCTATTGACATGGCTCCAAATATGCGAATAAAAACTAAAAAAACAGTTAATTATCTAGACATTTATGAATGCCTAGATTTTTGAAACTATGTAAAGAACATATCTGGATTCAATTTTTATTCAAATATTGGGTTCCTACAGTTCCTGAAATACAATCTTCTGTACTTCAAAAGTAGTCAATTATCAAGTAATTTTCCTTCTATTTTTCACATAGAAGCATCATATACCCCTAACTTTCCCTCCCCATGGCCACCAGTCTAACATTTGGTCAGCAGTAATTATGTACCAGGAACTGCAAATGTGTTTCCATATATTATCTGCAGTCCTCCCAACAACCCTGCAAAGTAGACTCAGAAAGGTGTAAGTTATCGCTGAAGCTCCTAGTCAGCATAGGTTTGTGTGATTCAAAGTCTATAGTCTTTTCACTGCTACACTAAGGTGCCTTTCCCCCATCACATCAGATATAAATCCCTCTTTACCTATAATTTAATTAATTCAATAGTTCTCTAAGTAGGTCTTTCTGCTTCAGATCTCACCATTGGTCAATCCAGTAACATACTTTTAATCCCCTTTAGTTACATCCCGTACAATAACTTTCAATTATCCCTCTTCCTCAAGAAACAAGAGCCTCACAAGATAGCTTATTCAGTAAAGGATAGAAAGATAAAAAAAAAAAAAAAGTTCTATTGTGAAATGTACAGCATTAGACTGCATGTTACCTGTTCACTGAAACTTGTCAAGATATTCTTTGTGATTCATTATGGGATCAATATTTGCAAATGTTCCATGTGTACTGTAAAAGTATAGCCAAGACATGGAAGCAATCTAAATGTCCATCAACAGATGAATGGATAAAAAAGATGTGGTATACACACACACACACACACACACACACATATATATATATATATATACATACATACTGAGTAATAATTACTCAGCCATAAAAAAATAATGAAATAATGCCATCTGGAGCAACATCGGTACACACAGAGATTATCATGCTCAGTGAACTAAGTCAGACAGAGAAAGACAAATATCATATGATCTCACTTATATGTGAAATATAAAAAAGTGATAGAAGTGAACTTATTTACAAAACAGAAATAGACTCATAGACATAGAACATAAAGATGGTTACCAAAGGGGAAAAGTGGGTGAGGGATAAATTTAGAAGTTTGGGATTAAAATATACACACTACCACACATAACCAGCAAGGACTCACTGTGTTATCCAGGGAACTATATGCAATATCTTAAAATTATAATGGAAGATAATGTTAAGAAAAAGAGCATATATATGAGTATATCACTTTGCAGTACACCTGAAGCTAACACAACATTGTAAATAGACTATATTTCAATAAAAACTTAGAAAAAAACAAAAAATTATTTTATATTCCAAATGGAAGTGAGTATATATCACATATCTATTGGATCAAGCTTATAAGATTAAGACTTCCAATTCTTTAGTCCCATTCTTTTATACCCTTATTCTATTTTCATTTCTCTTCTTGCTGAATTCTTGGTTTTATTGATGTTGCTATCACTTTTTAAATTATCTCTGCTCATCCACATCTCTTTGCCCTCATTCCAGAAGCAGGTTTTAGAACGGTGGATTAAAGTCTTTGCTTTGCAGTGAGACTGAGGACATTTCAGGACCCACTGTTGAACCACTGTTGACCTGTTTTAGTTCCTGGTCACCTAGATCAGCTTTGTTATCTAGAACCAAAGACAGTGATTTGGCAGCAGTTTCCTTGCTTGCTTGCTCAGTCATGTCTGACTCTTTGTGACCCCATGAACTATAGCCTGCCAGGCTCTTCTATCCATGGGATTTCCCAGGCAAAAATACTGGAGTGGGTTGCCATTTCCTCCTCCATGAGGGGATCGAACCTGCATCTCCCACATCTCGCACTGCAGGAGAATTCTTTATCTGCTGAGCCATCTGGGAAGCCCTTGGTAGCAGTTTACTTGGTAGCCTTTTACATAACTTTAGGGAGGGGATAAGGTGCTCTTTGAGGACCAGAGTCTCTGTTAGGTCCTGACTTCTACCTGTGGAACTCTCTTCTGAGCAATTTCAGGCCCCTTGTGAACAGAACTTTTCAAGTCTACCACCTACCTTGGGACTCAGACTCCAGCAAACTCTTCTCTTCACTCCTCTCTCTTTACATTTCTATTTCACTTCTGGGCCTTTGAGTTACTATCACATCTTCTCAGCCTTGACTCTATGTACTTAATTTTCTCCTTTCATGTTTTATCTACTCTTGGTACCAGTTTGGAGAAAAAGAGTGGCATGAATATGCATACAACCTTGACCAAAAGTTGGAAAATCACATTTACAACCCTGTGCAATTTCTGATACATATGAATCTCAATATGTATTATAATTTACCTACATAAGGGTGCCAATAACTGGCAGAGCCTCCTTTCATGGTGAATGGAAAGGAGCTTCATTCTTAAGGAAGGAGAAAGAAACCCACCTTTAAGCCCAGGGAACAGATGTGACCCACAGAAATCCAGCCAGGTTTCCTCTGAACACCTTTCTGTGACTTCCCAGACAGAAAGCCCCTCTTCAGCTGGGTAGAGCTACATTGGAATTCACATTGAAAAGAGTTCCTTCTCTTTCCAGACCAGAGTGAGATAAGGACTAAGGGTAAGTCTCAGAGAGCTCCCAGCTCACTGCAGACTCTAAGACTTCCTCCAGCTCTATGATTTTATGGATCTGTCATTAAGGAACAGAATCCAGGTGGTGAGCATGGTGTATCCATTCCTCACAGGACTAGATATGATAGTGTAGGGAAAATGATGTGCTTTTAAAGACGTTAAAACTGAAAATACTGTCAGAAATAAGAACAGTATGTTAAGATCACACTCAACCTTATGAAATCTCGAACTGCTGCCAGGGCACGGAGAATGGCTCAAACTATGTCCGAGTTGGTAAAAATGAACACATCAAATAAATAAATTGAAATACAGATGGTGTCCTTACAAATTTTAAGTCTACATTTCAATTCCACAATGCCACAAATTTTCAAATTAACCTAGGTTTTCAAAAGTGAAATGAAAGTCAATAATCTTAGAAATGCTAAGATACATTTTCTAAAAGCAAACCTTCAATTTAATTAAGCACAGTTTGAAGAAGAATTCTGTAATTAAATAACACATATTTCCCCAATATTTAATGAACATAATAAACAGATAAAGTCTTAAGTAAGAAATGTTAAAGATATTCTGTACAATCAACTTTTTAATGTGGACTGAAAAAAATAATCTCATAAATAGAATTTTGGAAAGAAACAATAAGGGTAAATGTATGTAAGGAAAAAAGCCAAAGGAAATGAAGTTGTAATGAAATTTTTATGTGTGTGTATATATTTCTGTTTTCTGGCACCATCAAAATACTGATAGGAAAAAATCTTCCCCATTCCTAACATCTTAGGAAAGAACTGTACATGTTTGACCATCCTTAGAAAAACTGGCCACAGAGCTGTCAAATTATTTTAAAGTTTTCATTTTAATAATATACATATTAATTTGTAATAGATTTAGCTAATTCGATATAGAGAACATATAGGAGATTTTCATCTTGATCTTCTGGCTAGACATTCAATTTCTCTTTTACTAAAAGAAAGCCTCCAGCTGCCCTTTTCTCGGAAGGGTAATTTCATTTAATTTAAAAAAAATACCAACAATTGTCTGCCTTGAATATCTCTTGTATAAAGTTAGTCTTTCTGAGCTGAGTGTTTCCTTCATTTCAGTCTTTCAGTGAATTTTCTTTTCCTTTTTTTTTTTCCTTTGAGGACATAAGGATCAAGGCCTGACAGAGCCAATCAACTCAAAACTGTTCTGACATTTGTACAGCATCATAAATTGCTGTTGTTCAGTTGCTAAGTCATGTCTGCCTCTCTGTGACCCCACGGACTGTAGCATGCAGGGCCTCCCTGTCCTTCACCATCTCCCAGAGTTTGTTCAAACTCATGTCCATTAAGTCAGTAATACCATCCAACTATCTCATCCTCTGTCACCCTCCTCTCCTGCTCTCAATCTTTCCCAGCATCAGGGTCTTTTCCAATGAGTCAGCTCTTCACATCAGGTGGTCAGAGTATTGGACCTTAATCCCTATTTATGTCAATCACATATTCTTTTTATGAAATTATTTTTATCAATTCACACTGACAATTGAAAAAGTAAGCTTTTTAGCAACACCAAAGCTATTAACAATTCTAAAGTTTTTAACAATGTTACATCTCAGATATACTTTCAGAATTAACCTGGACCCTAAACAGGACAAAAATGGGCTTCTACTTCATTTAAAAACAGCATTTTTCAACTGCCCAGGTCTTTTCCTCCAAAGATGAGTCGTGTAAATTTAGTCCAAGAATATATCAACTGTTTCATTCATTGAACTTTTATTAAAGACTCTGTCTTTGTCAGAAAGATATTTTAAAAATGCAAAACAATCTATATCTGTATTTTTAACACAAGGCCCAGAAATTTAATAAATGAATAAGAAAGATTTACAATCTGTCTCTTTAACTTTCAAATCAGTTGGGGCTTTCTATCACAGGATGTTCAGCTGGATTTAGTATTCTCAAGTTACTTCTTTTCAGGTTATTGTCCAACGCCTTGATCTTTCTATTGGTGCCAAGTGTGCTCCAGTGAATTCTATTGACTTAGATTCTTTGCTTTCTTCAGGGCATTTGTGAGAAGTTCATTCCTTCATACAATTTGAAGGATTTCAAAACAAGGAGTTTTGTTTCTTTCTTTCCTTCTGTGTTTCCTTCTTTCTGTTGGTATAAATTCAACAGCTCTTTCTAAATCTTAAATTCTGTGAAAATGTTTATTAAGGCTAAAAGCAGTGCTGAAGAGCTAATGAAAATCAAATGTATTTTGTCTTCTAACTCCTTCTTTGGAGGAAATGAAGGATGAAACTGAGCTCCTTTAGAAAATTAACAGAATAAGTAAGTTTAAAAGGGCCTTCAAGGTCATCTTTTTTGGAGATTCTCTTCTTTGGTTTCAGAGTTGAAACCAAATCAGTAAAATGGGGACTCATTCGATCCATATTGGGATTTACCCAGTCATCAGAGGATCACTGCCTAATCCATAAAGAGATAAAAGGGAACTCCATGCCTTGTTACACAAACAGATCAAGTTTTTGTCCTTATCTGCCCTCTTAGAACAGAAAATAACACAAGAATTCCACAGTTAGTGTTGCTTAGACTGATTTGAAAGGAAAGCATTCTGTGACCAAAGAAAGAAAAATTTAAGCCAAAACTTTATAAACAAGAAAACTCAGATTTCTGAATTCATGGTAATTACCCTAGAGTTCAGAAGCCACTGTGATAAAAATCTTGACCAGGAAACCATAAATAAGGTGAATGTGATAAGTTTTCAGTTCAGAGAATTCAAGCTGTGGATTCCTAAAGGAATTGGCTAGAGAAACCCAAGCAAGGACTTACTAATTTAATTACTCAAATTAAGACAGCCAAGTTATTCACTGCCCAAGAGACAAAAGTCAAATATTGAATGATGATGTGGGTTTAATTTTGTCTCTGATTTACTGGTGCCATTTAGATATAATCTTTGTGTTTCAGTTCAGTTCAGTCGCTCAGTTGTGTTGGACTCTTTGCTACCCCATGGACTGCAACATGCTAGGCTTCCCTGTCATTCACCAACTCCTGGAGCTTGCTCAAACTCATGTCCATTGAGTCGTGATGCCATCCAAGCCTTCTACATAGCAAGTACCTAGCAACCACTGGGTTTGCCAAAGCTATGTGTTCTTAATTCAGTGAGGGCATTTAGACATTTAAAATAAAAATGAATGGGAATAAAATATCAAACAAGAAATTTGAGGTGATGTAGAGTTGCAGACTTTCCTGAAAACTGCCAGGCACTATTAAAAAAGCAACTCAGACTGTCACACAAATTTCATATTAGTGGTAACCAAATTAAAAGACGCTTACTCCTTGGAAGAAAAGTTATGACCAACCTAGATAGCATATTCAAAAGCAGAGACAGTACTTTGCCAACTAAGGTCTGTCTAGTCAAGGCTATGGTTTTTCCAGTGGTCATGTATGGATGTGAGAGTTGGACTGTGAAGAAGGCTGAGCGCTGAAGAATTGATGCTTTTGAACTGTGGTGTTGGAGAAGACTCTTGAGAGTCCCTTGGACTGCAAGGAGATCCAACCAGTCCATTCTAAAGGAGATCAGCCCTGGGTGTTCTTTGGAAGGAATGATTCTAAAGCTGAAACTCCAGTACTTTGGCCACCTCATGCGAAGAGTTGACTCATTGGAAAAGACTCTGATGCTGGGAGGGATTGGGGGCAGGAGGAGAAGGGGACAACAGAGGATTAGATGGCTGGATGGCATCACCAGCTCGATGGATGTGAGTCTGAGTGAACTCCGGGAGTTGGTGATGGACAGAGAGGCCTGGTGTGCTGCGATTCATGGGGTCACAAAGAGTCGGACACGACTGAGTGACTGAACTGAACTGAACTGAAAACACCATTTATGTACCTATCTAATAAATCACTAATGCTATAGGGAATTCTCAGGGTGATGAGGAAGATGTGTCCGTGGCTCAGTAATTTTAACACGCAAAACCTAAAAAATGCCTTTGTTATTATTTCAGCGTAAACTATGTAAATAATTCATTTAAAGGAAATTTTTCATCATAAATTCAGTAATAATTTTATCAGTTGGGCACTGAGAATAATGAATCAATCAACAAAACAGTTTGCTTTTGCTAATCTCTGACAGAATGACATATTGGGCTGTTTTTAAAGCACAGCATACCATTTATAAAATAGGATTTATGTATAATTTGTTATGTTCTGACAAAACAAATGCCAGTAGAATACATAAGAAAATAATTCCTACCCCACTCTGGGATCAGTTATCTCAAAAAAAAAAAAAATACCATTCATGTTGGCATGCATGCAGCCATCTTGCTGTAATTATGTCTTTCAAATGTCACTGAATCAGAGATGTGTCCAACTGCTTTGACCTACAAGCTAGTTACACTGCATTTGCCACTACCAAACCCTGTTTTTAAAAAGCCCTTCATTTTGCTAGCACAGTGCCTCTTCATTCTTCTTAGACTGATTAAAAGCTGTGTTGTCCATTGTTGCTTAGTCGTGTTCGACTCTTTGCGATCCCATGGACTGCAACATGCCAGGCTTCCCCGTCCTTCACTAATTCCCAGAGTTTGCTCAAACTCATGTCCATGGACTCAATGATGCCACCCAAACATCTCATCCTCTACTTCCCACTTCTCCTCCTGCCCTCAGTCTTTCCCAGCATCAGGGTCTTCTCCAATGAGTTGGCTTTTCACATAAGGTAACCAAAGTATTGGAGCTTCAGTTTCATCATCCATTCTCCCAGTGAATATTCAGGACTGATTTCCTTTAAGGTTGACTACTTTAAGTCTCCTTGCTGCCCAAGGGACTTTCAAGAGTCTTCTCCAGCACCACAGTTTGAAAGCATCAATTCTTTGGTGTTCAAGTCTTTATGGTCCAACATACCCATACATTCATACATGACTACTGGAAAAACCATAGCTTTAACTATACGAACCTTAGTCAGCAAAGCGATGTCTCTGCTTCTTATAGCTGCATTTTAAAAAACATGAAAGTAATTAAAAAATGAAAATATCATCCATCATTTGTGAGGTAGGGGCTGTAAGAGGGCAGTTGGACTTCTCATGACAACAGGAGAAACTAAGGAGTGAGAAGGAGAAAAGATCAGGCACAAAACCCATCCTAAAATAGAAGTCTGTCTATTTTGTCTACACCAAAGACAAATGACAAGGTCAAAGTTTCAAAACATTAACAGATGTAGCACAACAAATATGACCACTAACCAAGAAGAATGGACACCAGTTATAGAGGAAATAGTATGCCATATGTTTCCTGGTATGCCAGGGTCGCACCCTTCAGCTGCTGAATAATAAACTCCAGTTTGGGAGTCCTGCAAGAGAGGCTGTAATAGCTGAAGTAACTGAGGAACACTTGGGGGTGAGAGGAGGTCCTAGCATCTATAGCTCATTACCAACTGCTGGGAAGCATCTCACTACTTGAGCAACTGATATGTCCTCACTACTTCATATTCTCTGAAGAGCAATCCTAAGACAAACCCTGGTCTTACTAACAGTCAGACCAGGAGTTCCAGACCAGAAAACAGCAGGTTCTAAGGAGCTAGAAGAATGTTTTGGTAACATATCTCTGGAGAGTGGTAACATGTTAGTAAGAAGTTATCATCATTGGGTCTGAATACAGGACAGAACCTTATCCCTGGGCTGAAATTTATAAGCACAGTCCCTGTCCCAGTCAAGATCTCCAGGGTAAGAAGTTCTCTAACAGGGAAGCAGGAAACACTGAGTTAGAGAACATTACAGGATGCCAGAAGGTTTGCATTGGGATCCCCAAATTCCAGAGAGCAGAGCATGACTAACGTGAAGTTGTAATAGACAACTGGTCTAGAATGAATTAAATATGCCTTGTCCAGGTGGTTCAGGAATCCCAGGTAAGGCTGAAGCCTCAGATAGGGAGGTCAGTGTACACAGACAGAACAGATATGGTTTGATCAATTTTTCCTCAGCCTGTGAAAGTTATCAGCAAGTTTTTGTAAAAGCATATATGTCTGCCTTACCCCAGCAGGTTTACAAATATTTATTTCATAACGGAAATTATCCAAAAGAATAAATATGGCAATACAAACATGAAAGGATTATTCTGAGCCTCAAATGAGACTGTTATATAATTTCAGTGCTGACAGGTATCATATACCTTGTAATTGTTATATAATATATATAATTGTTATATAACAGGTAATATACTTGTCATACATATATATATGTCTGCTGCTGCTGCTGCTGCTGCTAAGTCGCTTCAGTCGTGTCCATCTCTATGCAACCCCATAGATGGCAGCCCACCAGTCTCCCCCGTCCCTGGGATTCTCTAGGCAAGAACACTGGAGTGGGTTGCCATTTCCTTCTCCAATGCGTGAAAGTGAAAAGTGAAAGTGAAGTCGCTCAGTTGTGTCCGACTCTTAGCAACCCCATGGACTGCAGCCCACCAGGCCTCTCTGTCCATGGGATTTTCCAGGCAAGAGTACTGGAGTGGGGTGCCATTAAATAATTAGATTGCAAGTGTATGTGTATGTATTTCGCAGAATGCTCATTTTTACCATACAAAAGTTCTAAACATGCAGTTGGTTGACCTAAATTTTAAAGAATTGCGTTGATGATAACATGCTTGATGAACTTGCACATACTGGTAACACAGTAATCCCTAAGTGAGTAATTCCTAGGTTCCATGCCTTTGCACCATGCTGCCTACATACTTCAAACGTGGCAAAACTGTCAGTATCACTAATTCTGGAGATAATGTGTGCAGTGTTGCGTGTCATTCAACTGACAAACAATTGGCAGGTGCCTTTTTTAACAGCAAGATGGATTCTTGTATGGGCTGTGTTGATTGCTTATGTCAGTCCCTTTGAAATTTAACAGCAGTTGTAATTAGAGCTGTAAATCTCTTCTAACTATAATTAGATTAATATTTACAACCATTGTCATTTTTTTTAAACAGCCTGAGATGCTACTAGGGAGTGAGAAAGGTAAAGGTATTTATTTGTGGGGGAGGGGAAGGAGCACTGTGGTGTCTGGTGGTCAATATGGTTTCTTTAAAACAATAACCATTATTAAGAATTATCTGCATGCAGGTTTGTGAGTTTAAATACTGGGTCCCAAGGACAATATTTCAGAGAAATGGCTCCATGAATCCTCAGTCTCTACAAAGCAAGTGTATTCCCCCAAAGAAACAGATCTAGTCTTTTCATGGGTTTCTTGAAAATGCACCATATTAATTGATGAGACTAGAGAATGTCTGTGTAATAGAAAACTGAGTTCTGCAATTTCCATCTCACTAAATCTCAGTCCCCTCTGAAAGCATCCTTTGGCTGACTTGGTGGTCCAGTAAGACTACAGAATGACACAGGGGAGCAACATTCTGCTTATTTAGGATACTGTTATATTGCTGAAGGCAGTTAATGGATTCTCGACTCTTTACTCGGAGAAGGCAATGGCAAACAACCCCAGTACTCTTGCCTGGAAAATCCCATGGACGGCAGAGCCTGGTAGGCTGCAGTCCATGGGGTTCCTAAGTTTTGGACACGACTGAGTGACTTCACTTTCACTTTTCACTTTCATGCATTGGAGAAGGCAATGGCAACCCACTCCAGTGTTCTTGCCTGCAGAATCCCAGGGAGAGGGGAGCCTGGTGGGCTGCCATCTATGGGGTCGCAGAGTCGGACACGACTGAAGCGACTTAGCAGCAGCAGCAGCAACTCTTTCCTCTCCTCTTCTCAACCTTCTTACAAGTGCTAAATAAAATCAGATTTGTTTCACATTAACAGATATTTTTATAACTAAACCTAGACTTCATAATAACCGGTAACAATATTCTGAATCTGAGCAAGAAGTGAAATATGTGCAGTTTGACACTTGAGATGTACTAGGTTCCCAAGCCTCCCCTCCAAAAAGCTTTAAAAACCTGGAGTACATTTTATCCTCTTAAATTGAACAAGATGATCAATAAATGTGGCCAACTAAAATCATGTGATGCCCAGATCATGATTTGCTCATTAAATGCTGGCAAAGTGGAGGAATGAATGCAGTAAGAAGCAACCTCATGAGCATGGAAAGAGATCTTCCTGTTGGCACCTGACCCTGCAGGACCCTAGGTAAAATATTTTACTATGCTGGAATTCTTTACATTCATTTCCCTTTCCCCACCTTGAAAATGAGAACATCTGACTAGATGATCTTCACAGCCTATTCTTGCTCTAAAACCTAATTATTATCTCTGTAGTCTGCAAATTCTTGTTTCCAGATTTAATATATGGTAAAAGTCTTCAAGCTATTTTCAGCAAATTAGCTAGCTGTGATAGGATTTCTCCACAGCTCAATTGGAGCATGGGTGCCAAGTACTGACATTAAAAAAAGTAAACCATAAAAGTACTAGAAGAAAACATGCATTATTTCTAAAATCGAATCCTGGAAAAGGGAAAACATTTCTATGTGTGGCATACAACTCAAAAGACATAAAAGGAAAGTGGTCAAAACTTATAACATGAACAAAGCTGCTTCCTAAGATTGGACTGTGGGAAGCTCAGGCTTAGTGTTGGTTTAATTCTGAGGAGGGATGTCACACTTAGATCATTAAAGGGTTTGGATTTACCATACTTAGAATCTCAGAACCGCTCATCAGTACAGCCATTAGCTCTCAGATGTGCTCGATACAATTAATTATTAATAACTGAATCAGAATGAGTGGATGATTACAGGTTTGAATACAAATTAGAGCAATGATGAGAGTATCTGTATATTTTTATTACCATAAACTTGCATTCTTACATGCATAACTTTTTGAGCAGGAAAAACGTGGGAGAGTTTCAGCTATAACACTGGGAATTTCACATCAAAAAGTGTTACCTAATGAATACCATTCAATTTATGTGTTATGATGGGGAAAAAAAGGAGTGCTGTTGCTTCAGTACATTATCCTGCATTAACTTCTTTAACATGAGAGAGGTTTTATATATAACAAGATACGCTCAGGCTCATTCTATGAGGCAGATGCTTACCAGGTGTGCTTACTTTGGATTTGATATTCACTCAATTCGGGAGAAGGCAATGGCACCCCACTCCAGTACTCTTGCCTGGAAAATCCCATGGACGGAGGAGCCTGGTAGGCTGCAGTCCATGGGGTCGCTAAGAGTCGGACATGACTGAGTGACTTCACTTTGACTTTTCCCTTTCATGCATTGGAGAAGGAAATGGCAACCCACTCCAGTGTTCTTGCCTGGAGAATCCCAGGGACGGGGAAGCCTGGTGGGTCGCACAGAGTCAGACACGACTGAAGCGACTTAGCAGCAGCAGCAGCAGCAGCAATTCAGAATATACACATACAAATCAACACCTCATTTTGCATGAGGCGTATGTTTCTGGAAATGGCATCACTAACTGGCCCAGCGCTATGTGGTGTCATGATAGTATACTCCCTAGAAGAACACACTTTGTCCAGCCATAGATGTTCCCAGATATAGTTCATATAACCCCAGGCAAAATTTTCCATGCTGCAGTGATAGGAATGAAGCACATTGTAATGTCAGTGAAGTTCTACCAGTCCCTTATTGGCTACTAATTGTTCCCTCTGCATAATGGGCCATTTCTTAAAGGTATTTCAAGGTACTAAGTAACTTGCATATTAGCATCTACAAGGCTAATAATCTCTTTGTTGTAGATTCAGCACTGTTACTTTATCCAGTTAATGGATCAAAACTGCCAGAGCACAAATCATTGGCAGAAGGAGAGATCACAGCAGGAAAACTTTTTTTTTCTACAAAATATACTTAACTAAGAAAATCCTGTTAAGTATTGATTGGCTGGGAATATACAAAAAAAACTTAGGAATTTTTTTTTGGGGGAGGGAGCAATAGCTATTATATAATACATACATATCTAAACATAAATGTATATTTATGCTATATATAAAATTTATATTTTACACATAAATGTATATGTAAGTTTTTTAGAACAAACGCCATTGTAATAAATCCATCTGGTGTGTGGTAATGTTAAAGAGAGACTTATCTTCAGTAACAACCAGAGAACTCTCTATAACAAAAGGATTAACTGAATATAGGATTTTAGAATGAGTTAATGCCAACAGCAAATGGTTAACTTAAGTGAAAGAAAGCGAATGTGAAATCGCTCAGTCGTGTCCGACTCTTTGCAACCCCATGGACTATAGGCTACCATGCTCCTCCATCCATGGCATTTTCCAGGTAAGAGTACTAGAGTGGGTTGCCATTTCCTTCTCCAGAGGACCTTCCCGACCCAGGGTTCAAACCTGGGTCTCCTGCATTGTAGGCAGACACTTTACCGTCTGAGCTACCAGGGAAGTCACCTGGTTAATTTAAGTATAAAATAATTAACAGTACTCCATAAATAATAAACAGCAGGTAGGTGATTTTAATTCTTCTTCTCCTAGGTTTAGGAAAATACTTAAGTGATGTGTCTTACAGAAATGTTCAAATAGGATTACCCATAATGACCACTTTGACATCCTGGTTTTCATTAAAACAATCTGAAGAGTCCATGTAGAGAGTACAGGTAGGAATACTTTTATCTAAGAGCCTTTTGACAGCAATCATATTTAGTGAGAATACCTAGTATACATTATCACTATCTACACTTTGCCTGGCATTTTAATAGGCCACATAGTAACCTAGTTCAGTTCAGTTCAGTTCAATTCAGTCGCTCAGTCGTGTCCGACTCTTTGCGACCCCATGAATTGCAGCACACCAGGCCTCCCTGTCCACCACCAACTCCCGGAGTTCACCCAAACTCATGTCCATCGAATCAGTGATGCCATCCAGCCATCTCATCCTCTGTCATCCCCTTTTTCTCCTGCCCCCAATCCCTCCCAGCATCAGGGTCTTTTCCAATAGGTCAGTTCTTCGCATGAGGTGGCCAAAGTATTGGAGTTTCAGCTTCAGCATCAGTCCTTCCAATGAACACCCAGGACTGGTCTCCTTTAGGATGGACTGGTTGGATCTCCTTGCAGTCCAAGGGACTCTCAGGATTCTTCACCACATTTCAAAAGGATCAATTCTTCGGCGCTCAGCTTTCTTCACAGTCCAACTCTCACATCCATACGTGACCACTGGAAAAACCATAGCCTTGACTAGACGACCTTTGTTGGTAAAGTAATGTCTCTGCTTTTTAACAAGCAAAACCAAAACAAATGACCCCTGTGAGCACACCCATTTCTCCAGAATATGACACCACCATATTCCAAGTTGCTAAAGGCAGACAAGGAGTCACCTGGCTGTATTGTTTTTCCATCATGAAGTCTGTCACCAAGTCCAGTGGATTCTGTCTTCAGAATACAATAGGAATCTGTTCATTTTTCTTTTCCTTAACTTAGCTCCTAGCACCATTGGCCAAATCACCATCATCTCTTTCTAAACTACTCTAAGCACCACCTAACTGGTCTTACTTTTTATGCCATTGCCTTTCTGTGATCCATTCTCCATAGAGCAACCCAAGTGATCTTGGAATCATCAATTGAATGCTTCACTCCCCTGCCAAAAATCCATAAGTAGTTTCCCATCACAGTTAAACCAAATCTAAACTCCTCACAGCCTAAAGTGGACAGCATGGACTGATTCCTGCCTACCTTCTTGATTTCATGGTAGATATTCCCTTTCCCTTTTGCTTAATAACATATTCCCCCCACTCCTTTTGAGTAACAACAGTAAAATCTGAATTTTGTCATCACAAAAGTTTCCATCTCTGCAGAAAAGGCAAAATTCTTCCACCTATCTATAATTTTCCAATCTCATAAAATTCAAAAACCTAAAAATGGAGAATTTACTTGTGAACCAAAGAGCTACACAGATATCTTTTTTCTCTGAGTCAAGTACTTTAAAAGCATTTGTTTTTCCCTAGAGAATGCTCTTGGCCAACGCTATATTTCACGTATTCCTTGAGTTTTTATCACTCTAAGTAGAGTAATAATATCTCTGTTGCCTTATCAAGCCTCCTTTTAAAAATCTATATTTCCTGTTCCCTATTTTTCTTTTCTTGTCCAGTTTTATTAGAAATAAGTAACAGATAACACTATATAAGTTTAAAGTGTATGAGGTGATGATATACATATATTGTGGAATGATTAACACAGTAAGTTTAATTAACACATGGATCACCTCACAAAATATGTTTTTTGTGTGTTTTGGTGAGAGCAACTCAAATCTACACTCTCGGCAAATTTCAAGTATACAACATATATTATTAACTATAGTCACCATACCGAACTATTTCTTTTATGTTACCACACTAGACTATTTTTAAAACATTTTTGTTAAAAGCAAAGGAAATATTACTTTTAATGATCAAGTCTCGCTACTATGTTCTTTAATCACTGCCACTCAAGACATCAAGTATTAGTCATTCTGTAGGAACCTAATTGTTTTAACGCTAGAAAGTTCACTTCTTAGAAGTTCATTTCTTTTATCATCCCCATCTTAAAAGAGTGATTGCTTAATAAGAGAGATCAGGTATCTTATGGCTTTAAATCTACTAAATCTTTTATGTTTTCAAGTTTTAGAAAATTTTAAAAAAGCAAAAATTCAAGTGGTTTGACCAAAAGCATCTTCCTGGTTCTAAGGAGCAAAAAAAAAAAAAGTAAAAAATAAATCCACATAGATTAAGAAGCCTGTTGGATACCAAATAGCTCTTAGCAAACATTATTTTGATGAGTTAAGTGTAAATGAATCACAAACACATGGACTAAATTTCCCTCAAAGAGCACAAAAGTTGAAAATGGAAGGAGCACGGCTTTTGGAAAAATACATTATCTTTTCTACCACAACCCAAACATTTACATAATAGCCTGAGCTGTTTCATAATCTGAAAGTACATCTGGATTCATCCAACTGTATGAAATTTTTCCCCAATAAATAAATGCTTCAGCATCACTTAGATTAATCCAATACATAAAATCTCTCATTTTCTCATCAGAAGAAATTTTCAGGTTCTCATGTATACAAATGATCTTCACTATTTATAGGATATAAACTACTATATATTTATAAACATATGATCAAGGATGCCTGTTCATTTATCCTTAAGAAAGAGTAATATACACACACATATGCAAGCCCTTGCCAGAGATAGAGATTAACCTTTAAAGAAGATGAACAGACATGTACTATTTTAAAACACTGGGCAGTGAGAAAAGTCATACAGAGAAAAATTAACGATAATTCAACAAACTACCATATTTCAGAATCTGGACAGTTTTGTTTGAATTTGAAGTAAGTGTAAAGGTTGACTGTGTATACCAAGCTTAGAAAAAAAGTAACATTTTAGTGAGCTTAAGTAATGAAATGGAAAAGTTTGCCAGAAAGAATTTATTCGCCATGAATAAATTTGCCATAGTTCTTTGGAAAGCTAACCTGAAGTTTTTCTTTGTCTCAGTGCTAAGGCTTCCCAGAGTTCCTAGAGAAAGGCATGGTCACCTTACAAGCCTGTAGCCCATCTCATTCTATTAAAATAGACTTGGTGAGTCTTGGACACTATGAGCTTCCAGCTTCCTTCGGGATAACCTCAAGAAGGGTAGAGAAGGCGATGGCACCCCACTCCAGTACTCTTGCCTGGAAAATCCAATGGACGGAGAAGCCTGGTAGGCTGCAGTCCATGGGGTTGCTAAGAGTCGGACACGACTGAGCAACTTCACTTTCACTTTTCACTTTCATGCATTGGAGAAGGAAATGGCAAACATTCCATTGCCTTGAGAATCCCAGGGATAGGGGATCCTGGTGGGCTCCTGTCTATGGGGTCGCACAGAGTCGGACATGACTAAAGCGACTTAGCAGCAGCAGCAGCAGCAGCAGCAAAAAGGGTAGATAATTTCATCTGCTCTCACTCATTCAAACATTATGGATCCATTTTCATGCAGTATTTGCTTTTTTCCCCTTTTTTTTCCAAAACCATTTTTTTCCATCTTTGTGTTCTTCTTGATAAGAGATGTTTTATCTTGAAATATGAGAACCATGGAAAATAAAATTATTATTTTTAGGTCTATTGATCTCCCAACCTACTGAAATGCCAGAAAGGCAGGAAACTATTTTTTATTGTTTGTCTCATTGCCCACTCTACCATGCCCATGGTAGGAAAATAATGAGAGACTTTTGAAGGTAATCTCAAATCAGCAAGCCATGGTAAGAGAAATTAATTTTTTTTGGAAATAGAGTTATGCAGGAAAGGAGAAAGAGCCACCTTTTTCTCTTTCCCATACCTCTTTCTTCCCTTCCTTTCTTTCTTTGTCTTCCAACATCAAAGATAGAAATTAGCCTTCTTGTACTGTGCCTTCTTGTATATCTCTGAACTTTATAAAGAAATACATTCATGAATCTATTAGAGCTTAAGGCCTTGACTGCTGATCTAATTTTATTCTCATTTGTCAGGCAAGGAGTTTGAAGTATTTATTTTAATGAATTCCTTGCCTTATGTCCATGGAGAAACTTGAAGTTAATCCTACTTAGAGTGTTATCTAGTAGGGGTTTATTCAAAAGATCTGCATATTTGTCAAATTAAAGACCATGCTTCAGACCATTTTTACTACTTAGATGTTAGCCCACAAATCAGAAGCAAGTCTAATTTCTATATGAAAGAAAGTAGATTTAATTTCATAATGAAAACTGATTTTCCCAGCAATTCTAATGCTGCTAAACTTCAAACCATAAGTGGAATGGTGTCTAAAGTTTGTAAATCTGCTTTCATTAAAAAAAAAAAAAAAAAAGGCTGAACTTGAGAAATGATCAATTGTGGGAGGATCAGCAATTTGTAATGTTAGGGAATACATACCCTTGGCAATTTCATGCTGAAAATTTAACAATTGCCAGTGAAAAATGATTCCATTGTATAAAAACCAACACAGAGCATACACAAACGTTGATTAGTTGATTGTGAATATATTTCTGTGTCTGCTTAACTCAGCTAACATACACCCTGAACTGACTCTCTCAGTGTGTACACACAGAGAAACAGGGTAACAAATAATGGATGCCATATTTCAAACAGCTTTATTATCAGAGAATGTGAAGGTTAATATTTAATTCTACCCAATCTTATTTCTCTAATCATAATAGCATGTTTTAGGTGAAAATTTAATTTGAAATGTCAATAGGTTAATTAGTTAAGTAGGAAATTTTCTCTGGGAAAACTTCAAGAAATAAAAAATACAAAAATTGGTTAAAATCAAAGAAATGGATCATTTTTGGGCCAAAATTCTAATTCATTTGTTGATATAAACACCCATTTTTTTCACTTTATTAATTAACTATTATCAATAGAATTAAAACAAACATGCCAAATAGTTACACCCATGGGTATTAACTCAAAGTAAAATATAACATAGAGAGATGAAAACTAAATTAGACTTAGAAGGAAGAAATATTGAAATAGGGTTAATGACCATAATGTTCCATATAGATACAAATGTAAGTGCTGCTGCTGCTGCTAAGTCGCTTCAGTCGTGTCCGACTCTGTGCAACCCCAGAGACGGCAGCCCACCAGGCTTCCCTGTCCCTGGGATTCTCCAGGCAAGAACACTGGAGTGGGTTGCCATTTCCTTCTCCAATGCATGAAAGTGAAAAGTGAAAGTGAAGTCGCTCAGTCATTCCCAACTCTTAGCGCCCCCATGGACTGCAGCCTACCAGGCTCCTCTGTCCATGGATTTTCCAGGCAAGAGTACTGGAGTGGGGTGCCACTGCCTTCTCCGACAAATGTAAGTAGCTCACTGTTAAAACTGTTGAGAGTTCCTCCTCAATCTGGTTCTTAAAAGGCTTATACATATGCACACACACACAAATATGGAACTACTACACATTAAAAATTAAAACTACGCTTAGAAATTTGGAATTAAATTCTCCCCAGATTCTTATGCCAGTGTCAGACTTCCTGATTAAGCAAATCCTTAGAGTTGGGTACCCAGCTGCCCCACTCCAGACAAGCAAATCCTTAGAGTTGGGTACCCAGCTGCCCCACTCCAGACAAACTAGACTCCATGACAAAAAGCCTCTGCCAGGGGTTTTCAATCTTGAATATAATCAGTCCTGCTGATTTCTCCTGGGATATACTAATTTGATCCAGGCATCTAAGATCTAAGCAAAGCCAGGTATAAGGCTTGGAAAGACAGCAAACCTCTCCCACAACACATATTCCTTGATTTTTCTAAACACAACATATTTTTGTGATTATCTCAGGCAGTACATGTTTTTCCTTTAGTTACATTGCACACCAACTATTTTGCAACTTCTTTCAGACATTTTAAGAAATAGACATTAAGAGATATTTGTTCTGTGTTAGTAAATTTTTAAAAAAAATCAGCAGTTTTACAGTACAGTAGGGGCCTATAATTGGAAATGTCACCATATGTTAGCACCCAAGCTCCTTATGAACCTATCTGTTCAGTTAAAATGTCAGCTGTCTATTGGCTATGAAGATGCCACACAAATAATCGTGTCCATTTTTGTGTTTCTAATGCTCATGCATATGGGAGAAATAAAACTTTCCAACTAAATCCATTGTTCTTGTTACCCAGTTATTCTGGCAGTGAGGAGCATAAAGGAACTTATCAAGTTACTGATATGTAATTCTGAGGCTCTGCTGGATCTAGCTTCTTTTAATACGTCTCAAAATAACATGCATAGTATATCCTTGAAAGGATTTCTCACACTGGATTTTAGTTTCTATATGGCCTCTAGAGGATGCTAAGATAAGTTAAACCAAGCGTAATTCGGCAGACTATTACATCAGAAAGGTCTTGGCATCAACTTAAAAACGTTGGGTAGCTTTGAAGTATCAGTCATAGCTATTTTCTTAAAAAACCCTCATCATCGAACAACTTCTTTATTCGAAATATCTGCTGGCCACAGAATATTAAAGTAGAGGTTTTTTTTTTTTTTTCCATCCTGAAGATGATTAATTCATTACAGCCCACCACTAAAATGCGATTTCTCAGACTATAAAATTTGGTAGTTGTTCCAGAGTTGAAATTAGAGGCATGTGATTCTCTTTTACCCATCAAGGGGAAGAATTACAATTCTTCTCTAATTAGTGGTAATCCAATATAAAGAGATGACGGCACAGTTGTGTATAATACAGAAACATGAGTAAGCACCTCTCCTATGACAAAAGTCAGTTGAGAAAAGGAGGCACAGTGCTATTCGTGCCAGCACAAACTGCTCACCCTTTTTAAAAGCTCACGAAACTAAGTAAGGATGCTAACATATTAATTATTGACACACAGTCATTGGAGAAGAGCATGGCAACTCACTTCTGTATTCTTGCCTGGAGAATCTCATGGACAGAGGAGCCTGGTGGGCTATAGTCCATAGGGTCGAAAAGAGTTGGACACGACTGAAGTGACTTAGCACACATACACATAGTCACAGGTCATTGGAATTGAATAGTTACACTATTGTTTTCATTACCGTATTGAGGTAAATCTTAGTTAAGAAGTGCCCTTTTCTTCTACTTAGCGTGAAACATTTGTACATGAGTAAACCTGTAGTGTAACAAGCATACAATCCATAAGGCATATTTATAGTAACTCCAATTCCAGTTTTATAATACTTAATGAATAATAGCTATAGGCAAAAAAATAACAAGTTGGGCTTCCCTGGTGGCTCAGATGGTAAAGAATCTGCCTGCAATGTGGGAGACCCAGGTTCAATCCCTGGGTCAGGAAGATGCCCTGGAGAAGGGAATGGCAATCCGCTCCAGTATTCTTTTCTTGCCTGGAGAATTTCATGGACAGATGAGCCTGGCAGGATATATAGTCCATGGGGTCACAAAGAGTTGGGCACTACTGAGCGACTAACAGTTTGGTTTTTTTTTCAAGACAGTTCTCACCCTCAAAATCCTAGAGTAGTCTCCAGAATAAACTACAAGCTTCTGAATACTTTGGCTCTCCTACTTTGGCAAAAGCCAGTGTAAATCAACTTGTTAGATGTTGCATTGGACAAATACAGATAAAAAGACTAGATTTGCCTCCATCCCACAATACCATGAATAATATTTTGCATTTTGCAGAAAAAATAAGAGACAAATGTAATTTGGGGCCTATGTTGTATCTGTATCTGTTTAAAAACAAAACAAAAACAAAAACTCATGCTTCATGGGAATGCAGCACCTAAGTCAAAGTATCGGAGAGAACTAAGTGACGTAAGACTTGTAAAGCATTTAGAACGAAGTTTGGCTTGTTCATAGTCAGATCTCAATAAATATAAGCTGATTTTATTATAATTACAAGACAGAGGCTACAAAATCATTTTAGCTAAAGCAATTCAGATTTCCAGTAAAGACCAAAATGGCACCATGGAACAAAGAACCTAGGAGAAATGTCCATTTGAAATGTTGAAACATTTTTAATATACATTTCTCACTCAGGAGACCAACTTAATAAATAAGGGGACAGCAGTCTGGCTCTTAACTCCATCAAAGTCTATCATGAGACATTAGTTTCACATCACTCGTGACAGTTCACCAGTGTATAAAAACTCTGGTCCCCAAAGCACAGCAGGCTGATAGTATAGTGAAAAAGAACGTGAACCCCACTGACCTGCTATAAAACAATTCAGCGTGGGTCAGGAAAAGGCATAGAATTTTCATGCAGACTTTATGGAGCGAACTTATCTTGAACCCATGGAAATTTCTGAATTTCATTTCAAGAATCACAGCATAACAGCATCACTTTAAGAATTTTCATTAACCATTCAGCCTGTATCCTCCTTTTAAAGCAGTTATTGGTATATTATTTATGATGATCAGCTGGCATCAAAAAATGCCCTCCACTGGAGCTGGTTGACCTTGATTTAAAAAGCTAAAACCAAAATGCTAGGGAGAAAGTCCCCAGAGTTCAATTCAGCAATACAATTGCTTTGACTTAGAGTTCAGAGATTGTGGCCAAAGCAGAGACACAGTTATGTTAGCACGTTTTAAATAAAGGATCCCTATTTGACTCTGGACCCAGACCTTCACTCCCAAGATGGTTCAATAAAGTTCACTTACCATTCTTTTCAGCCTTACAGATTACATTCTAAAACTCAAAATGGAAACATAGAAAGCCAAATCTTCTAGTCATCAGCACTAAGGAGATGAGAGAACAGGACTACATGATACAGTAGCAAAGGAAGAAACCATAAAGTAGCTTTTTAACATCTAATATCTGCAGAAACACAGACAGGGATATACAAATGTTACCATATGAAACTCTCTAAAATAATCTCTTAAAGATAGATATCATAACCTTGTATTAGAAATTAGAAAACTGAGGCTCAAAGAAATTGAGTAACACGGATAATTTGGCAGAACCAGATTCTGGCTCAAGTACTGGCTTGAAATTAAAGAGTGGAGCATCTACTCTCAGTTCTTCAACCAAGCAGCTGTATCTTTGGAAAGCCAAGTCATCCCTCTGGGCCTGCTTCTTCATCCTTAAAATGAGGAGGTTTGGCAAACAGACTCTGGGGTGGCCCCATGATCAAGCTCTCGTGTGATCCTCTGCCCTAGCGTGTGGGCAGGATCTGAGACTTACTTCTAACCAACAGAACACAGCACAGGTGACAAGAAGGACATGATACATTACATAGGACTGTAGCAGCCATGTTTGAGGAGACTCTTTCTTGATGGTTTTGAAGAAGCAAACTGAGATGTGGGCTGACACATAGAAAAGGCCATGTAATGAGGAGCTGAGTTTAGTAGTAGTCTACGAAGAACCGAATGCCACCAACAACGATGTGAGTATGGAACTGGATCCTTCCTCAGGGGCTTCCAGCTTAGAACCCAGCCTCAGCTTACTCCTTGATTATAGCTTTGCAGAAGACCCAGTTAAACCACGTGAACCTCCTGATTTGATTGGCTTTAAAAATAAGCAAATGTGGACTTCCCTGGTGGTCCATTAGTTAGGAAGCCACCTGCCAATGGAGGGGACACAGGTTCAACCCCCGGTCTGGGAAGATTCGATGTGCCAGGGAGGAATTAAGCCCATGAGCCACAACTACTGAGCCCATGTGCCTAGAGCCCATGCTCCTCAACAAGAGAAGCCACCACCATGAGAAGCCCATGCACCGCAATGAAGAGTAGCCTCCGCTTACCACAACTGGAGAAAGCCTGTGTGCACGATGAAGACCCAGCACCACAAAAAAAAAAAAAAAGGAAATGTACTATTGCCCATAACCAAAATATGTAGATACTGTGCAGATTTCAGGGTTGGTTGCTTAAGAAGCTCAACATCAAAGACTATATCTCTGTCCCAACTCTCTACCCTCAGTTCAATTCCCCCAGTGTTTCCAAAATGGCTATAGAAGCTCTAGACTTCACATTCAGACATAGGAATCAGTTCAGTTCAGTCGCTCAGTCGTGTCCGACTCTGCAAGCCCATGGGCTGCAGCACGCCAGGACTCCCTGTCCATCACCAACTCCTGGAGTTTACCCAAACTCATGTCCATTGAGCCAGTGATGCCATCCAACCATCTCATCCTCTGACATCCCCTTCTCCTCTTGCCTTCAATCTTTCCCAGCATCAGGGTCTTTTCAAATGAGTCAGTTCTTCACATCAGCTGGCCACAGTATTGGAGTTTCAGCTTCAGCATCAGTCCTTCCAAAGTATATTCAGGACTGATTTCCTTTAGGATGGACTAGTTGGATCTCCTTGCAGTCCAAGGGACATAGGAATACCTCGAGGCAAAAGATAGGCCAACTGTTTCTTATATCCCTTTTAAGAGTCAAGCTTTTCTCAGAAAACTCCTGGAGGAAAACTCTCACAAATTACTGATCAGATCTAGGTTATATGTTCACCTTTAAATGGATTATTGCCAAGGGAATTGAACCAAACAGGCATGACTTGTTTATATCAATGAGGATTTACCCATAGAACTGGGAAGAAAGGGCCACATTTCACTGAGTAATGGTGACGAGGCATGAACACCCTGATATCACTGGCTTTTGCCAGCCAGAGTAAGAGCTAAAAAATGATTTAGGGTAGGCAACAGGGGAGATGCTGCAGTAACAAAAACCTTCTTGGCTTTGATTTTTTTTCACCCTATAGATAATCCATATGGAAAACTATTTTTCAACAGATATTTTTCAAGTACTTGATAAGAAATTGTAGTCTGTACTCAGTACATACTGGTGCATAAGAGAAAAACAACCCCCTCCCTTTTCCCCCAGAGTATACAGTTAAGTGGGGAATATGCAAACAAATAGGTAATTTTAATGCCAAGAGCGGATAAGTATTGGGTTGGCCAAAATGTTCGTTCAGGTTTTCTGTAAGATGTTAGGAAGCCCAGCCTGGCACTCTGTGAAAACCTAGAAGGGTGGGATAGAGGAGTGAGAGGGAGGCAACATATATATAATTATGATGTATTCACATTGAATTTGCATTGATGTACAGCAGAGACCACAATATTGTAAAGTAATTATCCTCTAATTTAAAAAAAAAAGGAAAAACCTGAACAAACTTTCTATGAAAGCATTCAGTTGTAGGAAGATTTTCTAAAGGAAAGATAAGTTCATACCTAAAGGCTTCTCACTGATGACCTTGGTGAGCTAGCTAGTGTGCTTAATTTGCTTTGCATATTTCAGGAAAAGAGATGCAAACATGGGCTACAGAGAAATGTTTGATCCAATGGACAGTCTGGAACTGCACTGTCCAATACGCAAGCCAATAGCATGTGTGGTTATTTAAATTTCTGTGTATATTTATTAAAATTTAAAAGGAAAATTTTTAGTTCCTCAATCACACTATACAGATTTCAAATGCTCTGGAAGGTCTACACCTTGGAGGAAGGTCAAAAAAGCCTCAATAAAACATACACGCATAGCATCTCACATATCACTTTACTCTAGCACTTGTAATATTAGGCTGTAATTGCCAATATTTTTCAGCCACCCACAAAGAACCGTCAAACCCAATGATGGCTTCCGTTATGGATTTTTGTCCTCCTTATACTTGAGGCCCCCTCAGGTGCTATCAACTAACAAGATTGTTTTTCTTCCAGATTAAAAAAAAAAAAAAAAAACCAGTCAAGCCCTTTGTTCGTTTACTCATTTACTTCTTTTAGTGGCACTGGGTCTTCCTGGCTACCCCTGGGTCCTCTCTAGTTGAGGTGCATAGGCTTCTCGTTGCAGCGGCTTCTCTCGTTGCAGACCACAGACTCTAGGGCACGCAGGCTTCAGTAGCTGTGGCACAGGGGCTTAGTTGTCTTGTGGCACGTGGAATCTTCCCAGGCAAGGGACTGAACCCATGTCCCCTGCACTGGCAGGCAGATTCTTAACCCCTGGGCCAACCAGGGAAGTGCCAGTCCTTTTGTTCTTTAAGTGCCCATGGACTGGCACTTTTAAAAAGGCAGGGTTGTTGTGACAATGTGACAGAAATCCCAAGGAGGGGCAGGGAAGAAAAAATCCTGAGTTCTTTGGAAGATTTCTCTTACAGATGCATTTTTGGCAACTTCACAGATGAGTTAGTTATATGTAAGGGCCAGTTTGATGGTCCACAGAGGCTCTCCTCCAGCTGGGACCCTAGTTGGTGAAGAAAGGTCATCTATTTGCTGCTCTTCACTCCTGAACTCAGAAGGAAAAACATAACTTACATATGTCCTGACGGTGTTGACCAGTGTCATAGGTGGGAGAAGGGGTACAGGGATGGAATTGTTGCTTCTTATCTAAATTAAGTAATTTAGGGTAAAACAGAGTGAAAAGGGAGCAAACCAGCCTGAAGGGTCATAGGGTACAAACTGGTTGCTTGGCAATGTCTCCATTTACTTTAATTAAGGTTTTTAGATATCATGAGTTTGATTACTTAAAGAAGTAAGCATTTGGGAAATTTAGAGATTATCAAATTCTCTCATCGTCCTTGTTAGTGACCCAGAGCAGAAAGTGATAGAATTAAATAATTTCATAAATGTGTCTTCACAGCTGCTTAGCTCAAAAGAATGTTCAAATGAAGATGCAAATGAGGAAGATTAAAAAGTGACAACGCCTTTTGATCAGAGAAGCTAGCAGCTTAAAAACCTGAGCCAGATGACAAGTGTTAAATGAAAGTTATACAAATATCTGCCGGAAACGGAAGCCATGCTGTGGAAAGTGGGACGTAAGACTCGGTGGATAAGCCTCCATGGAAGTCTCTAGCACATACACATCTGCTAAACTTCTGGCCTGCGAGAGTCAGGAAAACAATCAAAGAAGGAGAAGGAGAAAATAACTGAGTAGGCAGACTGCCAGTAGGCAGAAAAAATAAAATGGTCTGTTGGGCACTCTATTTGCCACAATCTCGGGGGTTCAAATGAATAGCTGATGCATAGAAGTACCAAAACAAAAATAGGATTGGCAAAACTAATACAATATTGTAAAGTTTAAAAATAAAATAAAATTAAAAAAAAATAGGAATGGAAATAATAAATAACAGAAATAAAAAAAATAGAAGCCCTATTTATTTTTATTAATTTTCTTGAGTTGTTGGTGACCAAAATTAAAACCAGGTGGAAAAAAATAACTATTACATTCAGGGTCATGTTGGCATATTTCACACTCCGTGGCTCCTGTGGCCCATATAATCTGAAAAACAACTCTGGCTGCAGGACACTGGAAAGGTGATCTCGGGGGTCATGAATCCCCTTGTTGGTAAAGAACGCTGCCCCAGGCAGCTTTACACCTCTCTCTGCATTTTCTCCTGTTTCAGTGAACTCAGCTAACCCTTGTCCTGTGATGGAACATATATCTTTTACTAGATAAAAAGTTTAACCATAAACTGAAACAATAGCACTGATAGAAGTGGAGGCTGCCAGGGCACATATGCAAAAACTACAATCATCTGAAGCTAGGATAACCTGGGGGTGTGTTTGTTTTGGCTCACTGTCCATCTGCAGGCTGCCTGAGGTCGCCAACGACATTTCTGTCAACAGTAAGAAACTACTATAACAAAGTCCGTGT
Source organism: Bison bison bison (assembly GCF_000754665.1). Taxonomy (NCBI): domain Eukaryota; kingdom Metazoa; phylum Chordata; class Mammalia; order Artiodactyla; family Bovidae; genus Bison; species Bison bison. Next base: position 295,010 of record NW_011494792.1, on the reverse strand, counting down.
TAAGCAGGAAGTGTGACCACAGTGAGGGACACTAAGGAAGTGCTGTGTTTATAATGCCTTCTGAAAGGCTGTCCCAGGCCCATCAGTGACACTGGGAAAATTCCCACTCCATCCCTGCATTCCCCTGCACAGTCCACAGAGGCAGGCAGACCTGCCTGTGGAAGTCTTCTTCTCGTAGGCTCATTAATGTCCTCAAAGCACTTTCAGAGTTTGCGTGTGGCCGGCAGTCCCTCTTTTTGCTGTTGTTGTTCAATGACTAAGTTGTGCCTGACTCTTAGCAATCCCATGGACCACAGCATGCCAGGCTCCTCTGTCCTCCACTATATCCCAGAGTCTGCTCAGATTCAAGTCCATTGAGTCAGTGATGCTAAGTAACCATCTAACCCCCTTTTTGCTGCCTTCTTAATCCTCTCTCTTTTATGTTTAAATTTCTTGATTGCTGACTTATGTTTCCCCTTTTCAGTTCTTACACCGGACAGGCACCTATTTTGCACTGGATGTGTGATGATGTCCATGTGTTAATAGTGAAGTGAAGTTGCTCCGTCATGTCTGACCCTTTGAGACCCCGTGGACTGTAGCCCAGCAGGCTCCTCTGTCGCTGGGATTCTCCAGGCAAGAATACTGGAGTGGGTTGCCATTTCCTTCTCCAGGGGATCTTCCCGACCCTGGGATCAAACCCAGGTCTCCCGCATTGCAGGTGGACACTTTAACCTCTGAGCCACCAGGGAAGCATGTGTTAATATAATGATATCAAATAATATACAAATCAAGCTAAAAGGAGAAAGTCTCCCTGAACACCAGCTGCCTTCTTCCTGCTTCCAGAACATTCCTTGACGTCAGAGCTTCCAGGCCTCTGGCCATCAGGAACATGTGACCCTCAACCACTCCACCCATCCCTTCAACCTCTTTCCACAGTGACAGCACTACTCTGGTGAAGTCTGTGGACAGAACTAAAAGGATGGAGTGGTCTTTGCCCTCAAGATCACCCTGACACAAAGTGTCACATCTGCACAGGGTCAGCCTGACTTGTAAGTGAGCACAGTCATTTGACAACTTAGACCATGGGCTTTACATGTGTTCCCTATTTTCACCCTTCAACAGACCTGCATTGTTGGTCAGTTTCTCTCCTTTGCAGATGTGGAAACTTAGGCCCACACATCATGTGACTTGCCTGAGTTTACATAGCCAATATCTGCAGTATCTGACAGAGGTGGAATCTGGACCTTTGGATTACATTCTAGCCGTATAGACACCCATGCTCTTTTCCTTTAGTGTAGTTGCTTTACAATGTTATGTTAGTTCCTGCTATATAATAGAGTGAAACAGCTATCAGATCACATCAGATCAGTCACTCAGTCGTGTCCGATGCTTTGTGACCCCATGAATCGCAGCACGCCAGGCCTCCCTGTCCATCACCAACTCCCAAAGTTCACTCAGACTCATGTCCATTGAGTCAGTGATGCCAGCCAGCCATCTCATCCTCTGTCATCCCCTTCTCCTCCTGCCCCCAATCCCTCCCAGCATCAGAGTCTTTTCCAATGAGTCAACCCTTCACATGAGGTGGCCAGAGTACTGGAGTTTCAGCTTTAGCATCATTCCCTCCAAAGAAATCCCAGGGCTGATCTCCTTCAGAATGGACTGGTTGGATCTCCTTGCAGTCCAAGGGACTCTCAAGAGTCTTCTCCAACACCACAGTTCAAAAGCATCAATTCTTCAGCACTTGGCTTTCTTCACAGTCCAACTCTCACATCCATACATGACCACAGGAAAAACCATAGCCTTGACTAGACGGACCTTTGTTGGCAAAGTAATGTCTCTGCTTTCGAATATGCAAACTTGGTCATAACTTTCCTTCCAAGGAGTAAGCGTCTTTTAATTTCATGGCTGCAGTCACTATCTGTAGTGATTTTGGAGCCTAGAAAAATAAAGTCTGACACTGTTTCCACTGTTTTTCCATCTATTTCCCATGAAGTGATGGGACCGGATGCCATGATCTTCGTTTTCTGAATGTTGAGCTTTAAGCCAACTTTTTCACTCTCCACTTTCACTTTCATCAAGAGGCTTTTTAGTTCCTCTTCACTTTCTGCCATAAGGGTGGTGTCATCTGCATATCTGAGGTTATTGATATTTCTCCCGGCAATCTTGATTCCAGCTTGTGTTTCTTCCAGTCAAGTGTTTCTCATGATGTACTCTGCATATAAGTTAAATAAACAGGGTGACAATATACAGCCTTGACGAACTCCTTTTTCTATTTGGAACCAGTCTGTTGTTCCATGTCCAGTTCTAACTGTTGCTTCCTGACCTGCATACAAATTTCTCAAGAGGCAGATCAGGTAGTCTGGTATTCCCATCTCTTTCAGAATTTTCCACAGTTTATTGTGATCCACACAGTCAAAGGTTTTGGCATAGTCATTAAAGCAGAAATAGATGTTTTTCTGGAACTCTCTTGCTTTTTCTATGATCCAGTGGATGTTGGCAATTTGATCTCTGGTTCCTCTGCCTTTTCTAAAACAGCTATATGTATACATGTATCCCCTCCTTCTTGGCCCTGCCTCCCACCACCTCCCCCATTCAACCACTTTAGGTCATGACAGAGCACTGAGCTGAGCTCCCTGTGCTATATAGCAGCTTCCCACTGGCTATCTATTTTACACATGGTGTGTGTGTGTGTGTGTGTGTGTGTGTGTGTGTGTGTGTATATCTCAATGGTACTCTCAATTCATCTCACCCTCTCCTTCCTATGTCCATATGTCCATTTTCTATGTCTGAGTCTCTATTCCTGCCCTGCAAGTAGACTCATCTGCACTGTCTTTCTAGATTCCATGAAGTGAAGTGTAAATCACTCAGTCATGTCCAACTCTTTGCGAGCCCATGGACTGCATAGTCCATGGAGTTCTCCAGGCCAGAATACTAGAGTGGGTAGCCATTCCCTTCTCCAGGGGATGTTCCCAACCCAGGGATCAAACCCAGGTCTCCTGCATGCAACCAGATTCTTTACCAGCTGAGCCACTAGGGAAACCCCATATACGTGTGTTAATATATGATACTTGTTTTTTCTCTTTCTGACTTACTTCACTCTATATGCCAGACCCTAGGTCCATCCACTTCACTACAAATGACTGAGTTTTATTCCTTTTTAACTTATGCTCTTTAAAGCAGAGCTTCTCACTGTGCAGATGAATGGCTGAAGGCTCTGTTAAAACACAGACTCTGGCTCAGTAGGTCTTGGGGGTGGGAGTCAAGAATGTTCATTGACGGTGTCTCCCAGGTGCAGACTGGGTGACCCTGGCACCACCTTTTGAATACCAACGTTTTAAAGAAACAGATTAGGCCTAAGACTGGGTAACCTCCAACTGTGGATTGCTCACTAATAATCTTGGAAACTTTTGTACAAGGATCTGGACGGAGGGACCTCTCTTAACTCTCTGGGAAATTTTCTCTCTCCCAGTAGTCCTCTGCCAGGGGACCACAGAGAGATGAACTTGCCTTCTGGTCATCTTGATGTCAAAACTCAGTCCTACAATAAAGACTGGGGCAGGGATCTAACAGGAGAAGACTTCCAGTGTGTTTCTCCAATATGAATTCTACCACCCAAAGAAGGATACAGAAGAAAATTTTTCAATCATTGAAATAATGTAGATTATTGTAATGTGAAAGTCAACAGACAATTCCCTACAAGAAGAAACACAACCATCACACTTTAGGTTTGCAAAGAAGCAATAGAACCTTAGCCATATTCACATCTCTAACTCTAAAGTACAATATTTAAAAGTAGGAGTTCTTTTTTAATTCACTGGTTGACTTTGAAGAACCTGAAAGAAACTGAAGAAATTCTTCAGTCTTCTCATCCACAAATGGAGACAATAATGGTATTTGCTATAAGGGTTGTTATTCACATCAATAAGGAGACATATTTAAAGCATCTAAGAGAGTTCAGTTCAGTTCAGTTGCTCAGTTGTGTCCGACTCTTTGCGACCCCATGAATTGCAGCACGCCAGGCCTCCCTGTCCATCACCAACTCCCAGAGTTCACTCAAACTCATGTCCATTGAGTCGGTAATGCCATCCAGCCATCTCATCCTCTGTCATCCCCTTATCCTCCTGCCCCCAATCCCTCCCAGCATCAGGGTCTTTTCTAATGAGTCAACTCTTCACATGAGGTGGCCAAAGTACTGGAGTTTCAGCTTTAGCATCAGTCCTTCCAATGAACACCCAGGGCTGATCTCCTTTAGAATGGACTGGTTGGATCTCCTTGCAGTCCAAGGGACTCTCAAGAGTCTTCCCCAACACCACAGTTCAAAAGCATCAATTCTTCGGTGCTCAGCTTTCTTCACAGTCCAACTCTCACATCCATACACGACCACTGGAAAAACCATAGCCTTGACTAGATGGACCTTTGTTGGCAAAGTAATATCTCTGCTTTTCGATATACTATATAGGTTGGTCATAACTTTCCTTCCAAGGAGTAAGCATCTTAATTTCATGGCTGCAATCACCATTTGCAGTGATTTTGGAGCCCACAAAAGTCTGACACTTTTCAGTTTCCCCATCTATTTCCCATGAAGTGATGGGACCAGATGCCATGATCTTAGTTTTCTGAATGTTACCTTACAGTGAACTAATTCCTCACCTTGGTCTAAAAACTTTAGGATCTGAATAGCCATAATACAAGGAAACTAAGTTAATGTTAAATGCTACTTTCACTATTTCTAAGAACACAGAGATTCACAATGGACTAGAATTTCTCTTCTATGTCAGGCAAGATGAAAACAAAGTAACATCTTTCACGTACAAACAGGATCAACTTCATAACTGTGTTACTTCATAACAGTAAAACCCAACAGCACTCAAGACTAGATGTATGAAAACTTTGCCTAAAATAATTTTAGTAGAGTACCCATTTTCATCTTATTTTACCTTTTCAAGTTCTCCCATCATGACTCAATTCTCACTTGCCATATTTAGCATATAGATAGCTCCTTTTAAGAATACTAAAAAGCAGTTTTGTGATATAGTAAATGTTTAAAACCAAGGAAAGCCTTTAAAATGTGAGCATTTATTTTTTTCATTGAAATCTAAAATACCAAATAGATGCAAACACATACACACTTAACCCAATTTTCCCCCCCAAGGAAAACACTAAGAAAAATATGTGTAGTTTTACATAAAAATGTTTGCTACAAGGGAAATCTTTAAGCTAAAAAAAAAAGGCAAGATAAAAGCAATTTATTATTATGCTGCCCAACATTACTATACGAGATTACTACAGTGATGAAAGATGTTGTCATAATACATGCAGCCAAGTAAGCTGAATTCAAGTATTGTTGGGAGTTTTCCATCCCTTCTTCTAATGCACAGTCCTGTCAGTCTGAAGCCTCAGGGGATGTACAGAATGTAATTACCAAGGTTCATGATAAGGAATGAACCAAGCCAATAGGCAGAGACCAATTCTAAAATGCCAGCCAGTCTTCAATGTCTTTCCTGAAATGTGTCTTCTGCACACCACTCTTCATTTTACAATGAAGAAAACACTGCTATGTCTGTGTTCTACCTTCTGGTGGAATTTTCTATCAGGTTTAATGTTGACATGGAAACTAATTTATTGCAGGGAGTTGACAGGTATAACGATTCCAGTCCAGTGAAGATCTTACACAGGTGCCTCAAATATGAGTTTTGCTGAATTTATCTCAGGCCTGCGCTGGACCGTCCCAGACCTGAATTCAGCCTGGGACAGGTATGGCATGTAAGAGTAGGGCTCAGTGCTTCTTCCATCCCCTTTGGATCAATGGCTTTGCCACCAAAGCTGCCAGCTGGCATAGGTCTGCTGGCTTCAGTATCAAGGGTAGTGCTTGTATGATGGACAGTTGGCAGGTGACATGAAGTGCCATGGCATTCCACTGCAACTAAGTCAATAAACTCTGCTCACACCAACATTAATTTAGTTGGAATGATTGCATCAGTTATTAAAGAGTTCCAGTTTATAAAAATTTAATATCTCAGAAGGTTTAGTTTTATATATTCATAATTTTTTATCTTCTTAGTTCTGAAATCAAATAGAAAAGTCAGATGATTCCACTGGGCTGAAGTACAGCCAATGCTCTTCTTTTTGCTCAGCACTCGCAGGAGCGTCATGGGTTCTCAGTTTCAAGCTCAATTTAACTGAGCCTTTTGGGCTCTAAGTTTCATTTACTCCAGGCCAAACAAAACTTCCTCATGGCAAAAAAAAAAGAATTTAAAGAAGAAAAAAAACTCAGTAAAGGAAGAATATCTACACGAAGATTTCTGAATATTAAGAAGTTTCCAATAAAACAATGTCTTCATGCAACATGTTAATATAACACATATGGGGCTGATTAGAATTGAGAATGGATTTCTAAAACTCTTTGGCCTAAATACCTTCTTTTTAGCCTATAATCGGACTGCCTCCACATTATAACTAACTTTTCTCCATTCTCATTTTCCTCCCATTCTCTTCATATTACCAGTCTCTGAACATCTGCCATGCCCCAAATAATGCCAATTTATCAGGCCTAACACACTGTTTGGGATCAGGACCACTTACCAGTGTGAACTCTCTCAAAGTAAAAATGACTAAGGTGTCCCATGGAAGAGGAATGAATAGAACAAGAGGATAACCAAGCCAGAACAACCTCAAAGGTTTAGTTCAGGAGATTAAAATCCAAACGCAGGTGACTGAAGGCAAAGAAGCACACACAATGAGTCCAGTTCTTTGCTACATGTTGACACAAAGCTCCCATTGACTCTCCTGAAGGGCTCAGAAGAGGGCCCGAGGTGTAACAAGTGTGCTGGTATGGTTGGTATGCACCCACCACCCTTTCCTAAGCACACAGTCAAACACATTTAAGAGTTTGTGACATGATCGATGGTCTTCTCTAGTTTTTGACCTGAATTTTAGGTAAACAAGGAATCTAAAAGCATTTTTGAAAACAAAGAGCAAATATTAATTGTTAAGAGGCTTTCTCTTTCATGGTAAGAAAGCTTCTTAATGAGCAGGCTGCATTTCTTCCCAAGTCTTCTCTCCCTCAGCCATGTCCCCCACCATCCATGTCCCCTGCTCCATTCAGCAAAAACAAGGAGACAGCTGGGGAAGAGGCAAGACTGTTCTGATGTTCAAATGGCATGCACTACATGTCTGGATTGAAAAGGTCCCAGAGCTTGGGCAACAGGCTGCATCTTGCCAGGTGGAATTGGCTAATAGGGACCCAATTGTTTCCAGCTATGAGTGCACTACACAAAATGCACAATACTCCTTTCAGGTATCGGACTCAGAGTCCACCAGAGTCAGATGTAACCTGGAAATGTAAAATGGGTCTCAATACTGTATATAGCACAGGGAACTCAGCTCGGTGCTCTGTGGTGACTTAGATGGGTAGGATGAGAGGAGGGGGTGTCTAAGAAAGAGGGGACATATGTGTACATATAGCTGATTCAATTTTGGTACAGCAGAAATTAACACAACATTGTAAAGCTACTATACCCACATAAAAATAATAACAATACTTAAAAATAGAGAAACCATCTTTACTGTGAAAGACAAAAAAAACAAATAAATATGAATAAGAAAAAGACTGGATGGCAAATCCACAAACATAATTTAAATTCAGGAATGTCAAATGAAGAAAGAAAAAAATTGGTATAAAAAAAACCAGGCAGAGTGATTTTTCTGAGGCCTGATAGAAATTCTAAAAGCAGATCCTGGCTTTTCAGAGGGTTTTTATTTATTAATTTTGTTATGTTTTAGCTTTGGCAAAACATATGGAAAAGGTTTAACTACCAGGGCTGCAAACAAAGATGTGTTGCTCCACTCGGTGAAATGCCAAGTATCAGATAATATAGAGCTCTGCATTTTTTTTCATTTATGTTAAACAATTACTCTTCCATTCTTGACTTATTAAATACAAACAATCGTTTTCATTTTCTTCAGCTGTCAGAACCGTTTAATAATAAGATTTTATTTACTTTATGTTTTCAGTAGAAAGTATTCAGCAAAGCTTAAAGATTATGAGGTGATTATGCAAACCAAGGGGGAAAAAACATATTGGGGAAGAGACAACAATGGTAAAAGTTTCACAACTATATACTTTCTGGATTTATGGTCTACTGGAACCTCTATAAAAAGATTTTAAAGCACCTCCAATCTCAAGGTTAAAAACAACATAGGCAATTAACCTTGAGATGGCAGATTTATTACCTGGTTCCCTTGCAATTAGGCTTTTAGACCACTTAGATTCCATTTGAGCACATTCTAGAACAGTCAGTATCTCCCTAGCCTGCTACCTGTAGGATGACTTATGGGTTGGTGATTATCAAGGTATGGTCTCAGAACCAGGAGCATTAGCCTCACCTGGGAACTTATTACAAATGCAGATTTTCACACACATTTCTCCTCTTTCTGAATCAGACTTTAGAGTTGTTACTCAGTCCTCTGTGTTTCCCAAACCTTCTAAATGACTATGATGATGTACATTCAAGTTTAAGAACCATATAGACAATGGAATATTACCCAGCCATAAAATAGAATGAATGTGAGTCCGCCATAGTGAGGCGGATGAACCCAGAGCCTGATGTACAGAGTGAAGCAAGTCAGAAAGAGAAAAACAAATATTATATATTAAGGCATATATGTATGATCTAGAAAAATAGTCATGATGAACCTATTTTCAGGGAAGGAATAGAGACATACAGAAGGGACTTGTGGACACAGCGGGGAAAGGAGAGGGAAAGACAAATAAGAAAACGACATTGACATGTGTACACTATAATGTGTAAAAGAGATAGCTAGTGGGAAGTTACTATATAACACACGGAGCCCAGCCTGGCGCTCTTGTGATAATCTAGAGGGGTGGGATGGGAGGGGGCATGGAGGCTCAAGAAGGAGGGGACACATACATAATTATGACCAATTCAAGTTGTATGGCAGAAACCAATACATCACTGCAAAGCAGTTATTCTCCAATTAAAAAACAAAGTTATTTAAAAAAAAAAGAAACATTGATTCAAATAGGAAATATGGAAACTTTACAAGCTAGGGAATATGAATGAACAAAGCAAAATGTGAAAAAAAAAGTCATGGATTAAGAAAGATGGAAAGAAAAAACAAAGAGTACTATGAAAGAGAGAGAACATAAAGAGATTTATATTTTATGAAAAAGAAAAAAACAACAAATCCCTTGTTTTTACTTCCATGACCTCAGTACCCTAGGTTATTTAGCTAGCTTTGAAGAAATAAGACTTGCTTTTTCTTAGAGACCAAAAAAAATTCATTTTTTCTGTTAATGCAACCTAACATTGATTCCAAACTGATAGATCAGAGACGTTATTTTAAAATCAATTGCTATGAATGAGAACACTTCTGTTATTTGATTGTATCTAAGAACCAAATTGTTTAAAGTAATATACATGTTCTCTGTTCTTAGAAAATGCATATATCAAGGAATCTTCAGTCTGGTAAAGTGAACTAAGAATAGTCTAGAGAGATCTGAGATTTCCCTATAACTACAGAGCTTTAAAAATGTTATAAAGCTTTTCTCCAGGCCTGGTATTTATTTATTTGAGAACAATATGCAGGGTAAGAGCAGAGGGAGATCATCCCAAATTTTACCTCTAAGTCTGTCTAGCACTCAAAAGCTATCCTGCCATATATGATGCACTCACCAGACCAACCAGGTCTCATTGTGAGCAGTGGCGGTTACTATTTACTCACAGACCTGGGATCCCCAGATAATCCATTATGCCCCATCACTACATCGATTCAACTCATGCCCAGCAATTCCCTTATAATTCATTCAGAAAGTTATTCTCTGCCTCATTCAATTTTCTCCTAATTGTTAAGTATACACAAACGAACAAGATACGGTGGCCAAGGCTCAATACATCTAGTCTCGTGATAAACTTCATATTCATACCATTGTCCATTTCCTTACTACATCTCACTAGAGAGGAAAGCTTTTTGCAGTGCAGTTCTGACCCCTTGGCTTTAGGGGATAGCCTGGTACAAATCTGCAAAGCTATGTGGGCTGAAGCATAGAAAGCCAGTAGCCAGATGGTACTGAATTTTGAAGACCTTGATCTTCAGGTTTCCACTTGCTATCTTTACCTCTAAAAAGCCTTCCCTTATCCCATAAATCTGGTATCCATAGTCTCTCTACATGGTCATATATATATGTGTGTGTGTGTGTGTGTACTTATGTATGTGTATATATGTGTGTGTGTGTGTGTGTGTGTGTGCTCAGTCACGTCTGATTCTTTGTGACCCCATGGACTATAGCCCACCAGCCTCCTCTGTCCATGGGATTTCTCATGCAAGAATACTGGAGCGGGTTGCCATTTCCTCCTCCAGGGGATTATCCCAATCCAGGGATCGAACCCAAGTCTCCGTGTCTCCTGCATTGGCAGGTGTATTCTTTTCCACTGCACCATCTGAGAAGCCCCAGAGGGGCTGTTCTGGACATTATATTCCATGAGCCCAATTAACTAAATCAACTAAACTATAAGTTCTTTCAGTACCAAGTTGTGTTTACACTGATACAGTTACAAGTGGCCTTAATTGCAAGATCTTTGCTCATATAATTAGTTAAGTGAATAAGTGGGTGAGTATATAAATACATAGTAAGCTGCATTGTGGTTCAGAAAGCTTCTTTAAAATTGGGTTTAAACAGTCCATTTAACCTGACAGCAAACTTCCATACTGTTTCCTCAATGGCTGTATTATTGAACTTTATCATCAGCTTTGTATATTTCCAGTTGTTCTACATCAACACCAACACTTAGCATTTGGGGTCTTTTTAATTTTAGTAGTTTCAGAATGTATGTAGAGGTATCACATTGTAGTTTTAATTTACATTTTACTATTAACTAACAATGCTGAGCATCTTGTGTTTATTAACCACTCATACATATTCATTGGTGGAATATTCTTTTGCTTTTCCTTTTTTTTTTTCTTTTTTCTTTTTTCTTGTCAGTTGTTGGATTTCTAGTTACTGAGTTATAAATGTTCTTTACCTACCCTTTAAATACATGTTTTGTAAGTATTTTCTCCCATTCCATTCCTGGCCTTTTCCTTTTCTTAATGGTGATTCTTGGAGAGCAAAACTTCTTAATTTGATGAAGTCCAACACACCATTTTTGCTTTTATGTACAAGTTCTTTGAGTAGATCTAAGAAATCTTGTCACCCAAGATGACAAATGTTTCCTTCTAGAAATTTTATAGTTGTGGCTCCTACAATTAAGTCTATGATTCTTCTCTGTGATCTAAGACTTCTTTGTCTAACTTAAGGTCATAAAATTTTTCTCCTGTTTTTTTCTGTAGTTTGTGGCTTGGGCTTATACATTTACGTATATGATCCAAACTGAATTAATTTTTGTATATAGTGTGAGGTAAGATTTGAGGCCCATGTTTCTGCTATGGATGATTTGTTCCAGCCTCATCTGATGAAAAGATTCTTCCCCAGTCTACTGAATTACCTTGGAAACTGAACTTTTAGACTCTTTTATTTCATTAATTTATATATCAACCTTAATACTGTATTTTTGTAAATGCATGGTAATTCTTGAGTAATTCAAGTCCTTCGGTTTTGTTTGTTTTTCACTATGTTGGTTATTCTAGGCCCTTTGCATTTAAGTTGTTATTGTATATTTGAATTTTTGGTAACTTCACTAATGAAACCAATTACAACTATATTTTCTTTGTGAGAAGAATTTTGACTACAAATTTAATGATATAAAGCTATTTCTGTTACTTCTTTCTCTGTGGGTAAGCTTGTATCTGTCTTTCAAGGAATTTGTCTATTTCATTACATGTCACAATCAGCATAAACTTGTTATAACATTTCCTCTTTTTTTTTTTATCATTTGTAGAGTCTATACTTATGTTCTAAGCTTCATTTCTTACATTGGTAACTTGCGGTTTTTCCTTTTCTAGATTACTCTTGTTAAACATTTAGTAATTGTAATAATCTCTGTAAAGAACTTTTTAGTTATTTTTAACTTTTTGCTTTTCATTGTCTATTTCACTGGTTCCTTATCTTTACTGTTTCCTTCCTACTTCTTACTTTGAGCTTAATCTGATATTTTTCCCCTAAATAGAAGCTTAAATCATTCATTTTAGGCCATTTTCTTTTCTTATTTGAGTATTTAAGTTTCTGATATGAGGCTTTATCATTTTCATCAAATTGGGAAAATTTTTATCATTTGTTCAAGTATTACTTGACTCACCATCTTTGCATCCAATTAAACATATATTATACCACTGAATATTATCCAGTGGGTCTCTGAGACTTTATTTTTTAATGCACCATACTTTAATTTTGAATTTTTCCTGTTGCTGTCACTTTAATTCCACTGGCATTTTTATTTCCAGTGTGGAATCTGCTATAATTTCCATTTATGGTATTTTTTAATTTCAGATATTGTGCTTTTTATCTCTACAAGTTATATTTGTATTATTTTTCATATTTTCCATTTCTCTATTCATCTTCATAATGAAGAACATGTTACCTTTTATCTTGTGCATAAGAGACATATTTTCTTTTCTGTTAATTTCTTCACTCTATAATTTCTGGATGTTTTATTTAATTATTTCCTGATGGTTATGTGTTATACTTTCTGTTTTTTCAAATTTTTAGTGATTTTCTGAAAACAGTATATTTCAATTTTTCTGCTTTTGAGCAATTAATCTTGTTGTATTTCTTTAAAGAGCACTGGAATTTCTCTAGCAGATAATTAAGTTAATTGTAGGCTAGTTTGATCCATTTGTTAAATACTTAGAGTAGTTTTATTGAGTGCTAATTTAGCCCCACTTCTTTTTTAAATAATATTTATTTGTTTGGCTGTGCCGGGTCTTAGTTGCCGCATGTGGGATCTAGTTCCCTGACCAGGGATTGAACCCAGGCCCCTGTATTGGGAGCACAGAGACTTAGTCAGTGGACCATCAGGAAAGTCCTATAGCCCACTTCTAAGTTATACCTTTACTAGGATGTCTACTGAATGCCCCAGGTCTCTTTACTTGGATTCAGTTAGAAGGAACAAAATTTCCAGACCTGTGTCGCCATTTGTCTCACAGCCCCAAGTAATAGCTACGTCTTTGGAAAGTTGTTTTTATCTGGCCTTGTGGAGTTTCCACCCAGGCACTTGCAAACCATATTCAACAGGTCTCAAGGGGTCTCATGAATATTTCAGGACCTCTTTCTCTGAATAGCTCCCTCCTCCCAGTACTGCACCTTGAAAATTCTAGACATCTTGGACTTCTGAAACCTAGTGTCCATCTCCTCAACTCTGCAAGACTGCTGGATTCCATCTGGATCCCTGCTCCCTGCGCTGTAGTATCAGACCTGACTGAGCAACTAAACAGTGAAGTGATATGAGTTTTCTCCAGGCAAAAAGCACTCATCTCATTTACAATCAGAAATATTATACGTATAAACATTGATATCTGCTCACAAAGACAATTGATCTTTTTAATCATAATAAACAGCATGCATAAAATTCAGTGGCATCAAAGGTGGTTTTTTGTGGAGGGGGTGGTTTTCTTTGTTAGGGGAGGTAGAGTAGAGGGCATAGGGATTCTATGAGAACTCTGCCATAACTTTGGAAACCAGCAGATGATTTTCTGAAACTTTGTTTCTCAGCTTTCTGATAAGCTAAGTTCACCAATAAGCTTCACCTTGCTTAGGTAACTGTTAAGGAATGCAAATGAAACATTAATAAGGCACTTTTCCTGATGTATCTAGGGCAGTGAGTATTAACTTTCTTCCAGTGACAGGGAATCTGTGGCACAGAGCATTAAAAGACTCGTCAAAAGTCACACAGCCAATACATTATCTGAGTCAAGAACTATCCCAGACATTAACTTTTATCCAAGCATTTAAAATACTTATGAGCTATAATCCACAAGTGGAAAAAAATTCAGAATATATTATTTTGCTGGAAGGCTTCTTTTTTCATTTAAAAAAAATTAGGATTTTTTATTAATATATCTTCATGATGCCAATGACTCTGTGTCTAAAATTCAGCCTTCAGAATATGATACTTACATAGAATTCTGAATTACTAAAATACCCATTATCTTAATTGTTAAAGTAAAACAATATTGCCCAAAGCTTTTCTGGTCTCACCAGCTTGTGAGAACAATGAAATGTTGACCTTACCATCTGGATTTCCCTTATTTACCTCTGAGACCTGACAATTGATTACAGGATCTCAGACCACTGCTGAGGTGTCTCCAAGTATCCTGGGAGTCCCTAGAGGCTCCTCACATGCGAGTGTCACAGAATCAGCTCTGAGTACAGGAGAGAAAGCAGACACTACCTGTCCTCCAGTTCCCTGTCTTTCCTGTCACTTGGAGAGGGTAAGAGCACCACTCTCTCTCCAAACTTCTTCCATGAGTGCACACATGCACACACACACACACACACACACACACACACACACACACACATATTACGTATCAGATCATGGAAAAAGCCCTTTTGGGAGAGAGAGATCTTTGCATTCACTTAAACGGACCACTCAGCTACAAATACTTTAAGTCAATGGCTTTAAGTCTGTCACTTTCACCTAGCATGATCCCATTAGTGACAGAGTTTCACTATGTAATCACTTCTCAAGTAGGCAAGCATACTTTTTGAATCCCAGCACTCAATTCAAGCCTCCTTCCCAGAGATTCTGATATACCATTTCTTCTACTTCACTAGGGCTTCCCATGTGGCTCCTTTGATCCATTTGTTAAATGGTTTTAAACCATTTGGCATAAGACCTGGAGTAGTTTTATCTGAGTGCTAATTTAGCTCCACTTCTTTTGAAAATAATATTTATTTATTTGGCTGGGCTAGGTCTTAGTTGCTGCACATGGGATCTAGTTCCATGACCAGGGATTGAACCAGGATCCCTGTACTGGGAGCACAGAGACTTAACTGGACCAGTGGCTCGGTGGAAAGGAGTCTTCCTGCCAATGCTGGAGACGCAGGAGACGCAGGTTCGATCCCTGGGTTGGGAAGATCCCCTGGAGGAGGAAATGGCAACCCACTCCAGTATTCTTGCCTGGAACAGCCCATGGACAGAGAGGCCTGGTGGGCTACAGCCCATGGGGTTGGAGAGTCGGACACGACTTAGTGACTGAGCACCCATGCTACTTCACTCTGTATCCCCATCATTGATAACTGCTGCTCTAAATGAATGCCATGGCTAAGGACTAAACATATAAAACTGTTGATGGCAGGGAAAGCAATTAAAAGCTTCCACTCATTCATTATAATTCCATATATTCTTCTACTATTTAGACTATAAAGTATAAAATGATTCCAGTACAAATTTGAACTGAAAAAGTATGGTTTAATTCAACCTTTGGCTTCGATGCTCAAATTAGGAACAAAACCCATGTTCGACACACAGAAGTCTTTTGGTTTCATGTGGCTCAAGCTCAGGAAGGAAACACACTTGGATTTATAATATAGCCCTTTGGCGGGATTACCCAGCAAAATGCCAATGAATGCCAGAATCCAGCATAAACTAACAGACTCCGGATTACTAAAATGTCACCCCCACCCCCAGTCAGGTTTTAATGGTTCTGGAGACATTAGATTGGGTTAATAATCTCTTAAGTAATCAAATTATGGATCATTTTGCAATGAAGTAACAGGTCATATGATTTACTAAATGATTACAAGAAGTTTGTTCAAAAACACAATAACTATCTTTCTTGTGAGAGATAATTTGCCTAGAAATCTCTGATTACTCATAATTATTAATAATTTTTAAAAGTCAATAATACATTTTAATCATTATAAGTTTTTTTAATATCCATCTGTGATTATAAATATTTAAATTTTCATAGTGTTTGGATTTCATGCATCACGTATTTTTAAGTAGATTCAGTTGATGTTTTCAAATGCTGATGCCTGTAATCAACTTAAAGTCTTAGAATAGCACTTAATTATCCTTCAAAATTAAACTATACATTAATCTTTAATTTTCAAATCAGCAAATAGGTAGATGCATTTTTATGAATTACTAGTATTCTGTCTTTAGCTGCAATATATGCTCATGACAAATATTTTAATATATATTTTTATTATATATTTTATAATATAATATATTCTTAAAAGCTCTTTCTATCAAACCCTTTCGACCTAATTTTACTGGAATTCTAATAATAGATCAGATAATCTCTAGCAGCCCATTATGACATTTGATTCTACCATTTATGTTATTTATAAAAGCAACACATAGCATTTGCAATGTGCTTCCATTCGGCAAACCAGAAATGGACACATTCCGTGTGAACTTTATTACTGTAAAAGAGCAATACTTCCATACATTATGTATAATGATGGTAGTTCATTTAAAAGAAAAACTATAGAATTAGTCACTGCTAATCAAGGAAAGTA
This sequence comes from Bison bison bison, assembly GCF_000754665.1. Classification (NCBI taxonomy): domain Eukaryota; kingdom Metazoa; phylum Chordata; class Mammalia; order Artiodactyla; family Bovidae; genus Bison; species Bison bison. Next base: position 278,608 of record NW_011494792.1, on the reverse strand, counting down.
TCTTCTCCAAGACATCAGGTTGTTTAAAAAAAAACTCTCAGTTTTTTTTTTAACTATTCAAATCCTAGAATTACTCAGTGTACCTCCACAGTGTCCAAAGACTGCTGCTCCAAGCTAGATTTTATAGAAGAATGTGCAGCATGTCAAGTGATGCAGAATGTACACAGACTTAGGAAGAGTAAATACACAGAATCCAGAAGCAACACAATAGACTGACCTTCTCACCAACCTTCTTCCCTCCCCTTTCCTTAATCATGCAAAGTCAAAAAGTAAAAGCATCAGAAGAAATAATAAGTGAAAAACGACCCTCCGTAATTGTGGTTTCTCGGTGCCTGATTACCCTCCTATCCCCTCGCACACATCAAAGAGCAAAGGGCAGGGCAGACAGAGTAGAGGAGAAGAAAGAAAGAAAGAAAAATGAGAGATTATTTACTGGCCGTTTGAGATCTGGTTACCAGCCTGAAAAACAAGAACAGATGTATTTGCATGATTATAAAATAAAATGCCTTTCAAATAACTTAATCTCTGGGAATATTATGGTATATACATTTGTTTTTAATTCCCCAGGGATAGGCAACAGACCGTGGGCTCCTTTGTTTACCCACGGGTATAAGGACGGAAGATTCTTACATACATCTCTGAATGCAGGCTAGTGAATAACATGTGTGAGAACCAAGAGGATTACGGTATTATCCTGCTATTGTTTTCTGCACTGCATCCACTTCAATCTTCAGGAAAATGAAAACAGAAACGGGCCCAGGAGATTATAAACAGGCTGCTGCCACTGAAGTCTGCCCCTGGAAGGCCGATGTAGCTCAGGAAGCAGGTTGGTTTCTTTAGGTTTTATCAAAACCCCTCTATGAATATGAAAAGAATTAGTGGAGGTGAAATCACCCAAAAGGCAATTACTGTCTTCTCTCCCAGAGGAGGAGATTTCAGCCAAGCAGACATAAAATCTCAAGTTTCCATCATAGGTGATGAGTTCAAAGCCAGGAAGCAGAGTCCATGGGCTTTGGAAACGTTCCTGGTTAGTGGTAGGTAATAAAGGATATAAGTGCAGCAGCTCAGACCAAATGTGAGTTTAGGGGGTAAGAGAATAGAGTGCACCACTGCCTGTACCGTTTCCCCAGGCTGAGTTTCCATCTGGCATGAAAAGAACCTGGATCCGCCCCAGCCGAATCATTCAAAGAACCCTCAAAGTGTTGGGTCCACAGGGCCCATTTTTGCTCTGAACTGGATGACCCTGGGCCAGCTGTCAAAAGCCTGAGCCTCATCAGGTAGCACGAGGCCATCAGGGTCAGATGGAAAAGAAAGCTGACTGGCTCACAGGGTTGCGATCACGTCAGACAAGGTCGGCTCACTTTTTCCATCCCAAGCCCAGGGCTGGCCTGTAATGGTGATCCAGTAATATTAATAACAACAGGGACAACCAACGCCTTTCAGGGAATGGTTTCAAAAGGCTTTCCAAGGTAAGGCCGGTTCTTAATTCCCCAAATGACAGATAAGAAAACTCAAGCAGAAAGAAGGAACATGATTAGGCCAGGAGTGGACATGTGATTTGGGGCACGGCTGAAAGAAAGAGCTGAGGCCCGCCTTCCTGGATGATGTTCTGTCCTCCAGAATTATCTGACCCACCGGGCCTGCTGTCTGCACAGACTGACTGCTCTGCCCAGGAGCTGCCCAGACGGGGCAGACTCTCTGCACTGCACATACCATTTCCAAATCTTCTTATCCCATCAACTCACCTCCTTATTTAAACAGGTACAGACGTTGTCTGCACTGTTTCTGTTATTTTTTGTAATATGAGTTGAGAAAGTGCCGTATATGCAAAATAAGAATCAGAACATAATCAGAGTGAAGAAAATGCACAGGCATGTTTTCTTCCCCCAATAGCACAGAAATACACTCATCCCCAAGATGCAACGACTCACGTGCCCCTGAGTAAGGCAAACAATAATTATTCATTTGCTTGTGATTTATCATTTAAAGTGAGATCAATTTTTCAAACTTTTCTATCAAACTCATCAGATATAATGACTCTTCTTCATTTTCAGTCTGTGATGGTTCTGGAATCACAAAAACATCAGGGGCTTCTTTTTGAGTGATCAACGAACACTGACTAGGCACTTTAATATTAATATTATAGAAGAGCAGGCAAGGGTAATTAGAGCAGCAAAGCTCTACTCCTCATGAGTCATGTGACTTTGGCAAGGGCCTTAACTTCTCTCCCAGTTTTCTCGTCGGTAAATTGGGAATAAGAAGGACCATCTGGGTTTGATGGCTGTCAAGAGGATGAATAAGAAGAGGGCTTAAGACAGGGCCCAGCACATAGTCAGCAATTGCATGAATTTTCCTCCACCACAGGGCTTTCACTTCACAGTAGAAATGAAAAGTTCTATGCAGTGATTCCTGCCCAGGGAGCACTACCAAAATGAGTAAGTGTAGGCATCTGGCATAGCTTTGGCTAAATGACAGTAGGTAGTGAAGGTAGTTGGGCTTCCCTCGTGGCTCAGACGGTAAAGAATCCGCCTGCAATGCAGGAGACCTGTCGATTCCCGGGTTGGGAAGATCCCCTGGAGGAGGGCATGGCAACCCACTCCAGTATTCTTGTCTGGAGAATCCTATGGACAGAGGAGCCTGGTGGGCTATGGTTCATAGGGTCACCAAGAGTCAGACACAACTGAGCAACTAAGCAAAGCCACAGTGAAGGCAGTTAAGCAGAACAGTAGTTACAGTAATCAAGAAAGACTTCCTGGAGGAAAGGAATGAAGTTTTCATCAATGTGAAACTGCTCCCTTTATTTTCTTTGTCATTTACAGTATCTCTCTCACATCACATAGTGTTACTCCAGGGAAACACTGCATTCAGAAATAATTACACTTCTATAACAACAGGAAAAAAAGGACACAAAGCAATTAAGAAACAATCCAAAGGTTATCAACTGATTGAAAAAAAAAAATGGTTCCTAGATCTCACAACTCTTTTAGTATTCTACCATAAGGATGACAGTAACTATTTTTTTTTTTTAATTCCTGCTTCCTAGGTGGCGCTAGTAGCAAAGAATCTTCCTACCAATGCAGGAGATACAAGAGACATGGGTTTGATCTCTGGGTTGGGAAGATCCCCTAGAGAAGGAAATGGCAACCCACTCCAGTTTTCTTGCCTGGAAAAATCCCATGGACAGAGGAGCCTGGTGGGCTACAGTCCGTTGGCCACAAAGAGTCAGACACAACTGAGCACTCCTGCAACGATTTTTTTTTTTTTAATATAATTGCTTCACAAGGTTGTGTTAGTTTCTGCTATATAACGAAGTGAATCAGTTATATGTGTATATATATCCCCTCCCTCTTGGACCTCCCTCCCTCTCCCGTCCCACCCACTTAGATCATCACTGAGCACTGTGCTGAGCTCCCTATGCTATATAGCAGCTTCCCACTAGCTATGTATTTTACACAGGGTAGTGTATTTACATCAAACCTAATCTCTCAATTCATCCCATGCTCTCCTTCCCCCACCTGTGTCTAAACCTCTGTTCTCTACGTCTGTGTCTCTATTCCCGCCCTGGAACTAGGTTCATCTGTACCATTTTTCTAGATTCCACATATATGCATTAATGTTAGAGAAACAGAATCTCCGCCTTCTTATAACTGTACCTTACAATAGCCTTGGTGTTCTGCCTTATTAACCAAGGCCCTATTCTGCCTATTGGACCATTGTCTAAGGCCTTTTTTCTTGTTTCCCCTACAACAGTCCAAGCACTAGGCGCTAGTTCAGTTCAGTTCGGTCGCTCAGTCGTGTCCGACTCTTTGTGACCCCATGGACTGCAGCACGCCGGGCTTTCCCGTCCATCACCAACTCCTGGAGCTTGCTCAAACTCATGTCCATCGAGTCAGTGATGCCATCCAACCATCTCATCCTCTGTCATCCCCTTTTCCTCCTGCCTTCAATCGTTCCCACAATCAGGGTCTTTTCACATCAGGTGGCCAAAGTATTGGAGCTTCAGCTTCAGCATCAGTCATTCCAATGAATATTCAGGACTGATTTCCTTTAGGATGGACTGGTTTGATCTCCTTGTTCAAGGGACTCTCAAGGGACTAGGTGCCATAGTACTCGAATTTGGGGGGAAAAAAGACACATCCCTTGTCTTTCAAAGTGCTCCTAAACCAGCATATTTTAATTAATACATTAATTTCTCTAATCATAAATGTCATATAATCATTTTAATTGAAAAATTAAAAAAAGTATGAAGGAGATTAAAAATAATCATAAATCCATCACATAGAGATAATCATTCTGGTATATTTCCTTCTGGCATTTTTCATATTATAAATAGATAAATACACATGCACATAATTATGACTATATTGCATGCCCAGTTTTAAAATTGGCCTTTTTAATCTACATATAGAGCATTTTTGAAGCCATTAACATTTTCTTTAAATGTATCATTTTCAGTGTTGCATAATATTCCATTTTATGGATAGCCAATAAAATAATCAACATTATCTAAAGATGAATGTAAATCTACAACTAATGGAAATCACATCCATAGAGATGCTGCTGCTGCTGCTGCTGCTAGGTCGCTTCAGTTGTGTCTGACTCTGTGCGACCCCATAGACAGCAGCCCATCAGGCTTCCCCGTCCCTGGGATTCTCCAGGCAAGAATACTGGAGTGGGTTGCCAGTTCCTTCTCCAATGCATGAAAGTGAAAAGTCAAAGCGAAGTCTCTCAGTCGTGTCCGACTCTTAGCGACCACATGGACTGCAGCCTACCAGGCTCCTCCATCCATGGGATTTTCCTGGCAAGAGTACTGGAGTGGGGTGCCGTGCTAGCTAAAGGAATGAAACTTCTGAAAAACACGTCAAACATGACAGCTGACTTTATGTAGTCAACTCTCACGACCCACACAGTATGAGTTATGTTAAAGCAGTCCTTTTTATGGCTGAGTAATATTCCATCATATATATGTACCGCATTCCTTTCTTTATTCATCTGTTGAAAGACATCTATTAATAGGTGTCCTGGATCTTATAAATAGTGCTTCTATGAACACTAAGGTCCATGTGTCTTTTGGAGTTAGAGTTTTCTCAGCATATATGCCCTGTAGTGGGATTGCTGGGTCATGGAACCTCCATACTCTTCTCCACAGTGATTGTATCTATTTATATTCCTATTAACAGTGTAGGAGGGTTCCTTTTTCTCCACACCCTCTCCAGCATTCATTGTTGGTAGCTTCTTGATGATGGCCATTCTGACTGGCCGTATGAGGTGACACCTCATTGAAGTTTCAATCTACATTTCTCTAATAACTAGTGATACTGAGCATCTTTTCATGTGTCTCTTGGCCATCTGTATGTCTTCTTTGGAGCGATGTCTATTTAGGTCTTCTGCCCAGTTTTTGACTGGGTTGTTTTTTCTTACGTATATTGATTTCCACAACTGATTCATGTTGTTGTACAGCAGAAACTAACACAACATTGTCAAGCAATTATACTTCAATTTAAAAAGCAACATAATAAATAAAGCATTCTCCAGAGCAGGCCAGGACCTCTCATGGGCCCTATGGCCTTCTTTCACAATCCTTTCATTCTGTATCCTTTTCCCCAAAACTGGAAAGCTTCACTGGTTAGATAGTTTTCCCATCTTCTGAACTCTTGGCAGGAAGAAGGCAAGAGTAGCTGGAAAAAACAGTCCAAATCCAACCTAAATTTCTTTTCATAACCTCACAACTTCCTTGAATATAAACTAGCTAAAAATATACATAATCCTTAGTGTGTACCTGTGCAATTATATACAACACCCTAACTTACATAACTCAAGGCCTTCCCATTTGTTTACTTTTCAAATCACTTCCTTCAGGGACGTGGAATTAAGTGGTTATCCAGAATCAGCAGTGAAACTTGGCAGTGTAGTCACATTTCCACGCCTAAGAAGGCACGCACATTTCTAAGGAGCAGGGATGTAAGAAAGTTTCTTTGCAACTAATAAAATTAACATGAGTTTATATACAGTAAAACTCCAAACCAGCATAGCTTTATGCATCTCTCATAATAAAATGAATGGCCATGATCTTCATACACACTTTGGTTTCTAGATCATAGTCGTGTGGTGATCTGAATTTCTTCATAGATAAAGAAAATAAATGTTATTTGGACAAACTGACTACATATTATATTTATAGAAAAAAAGGAGTTTTTCCCCCCCTATATTCCAGTATCTAACTAAAGGTATACCCCACTTCACAGAATACAAATCTTCCTGAAAGGTTGTGCTTTCATGCTAAGTCGCTTCAGTCATGTTCAACTCTGTATGACCCTATGAACTGTAGCCTGCCAGGCTCCTCTGTCCATAGGAATCTCCAGGCAAGAATACTGGAGTAGGTTATTTATAGCCAAATATCTATTTTATAATTGTCTTATTGGGTTCCATTAGAAAATCAAATATGGGTCACTGAAGAAATCTATGAAGAAATAATAGTTACAAATGAGAGTTTCTTCGTCTATCAGTTTTCTACTGCCACAGTAACATGGCATGACAAACCACCCCAAACTCGGTGGCTTAAAGCAATCTGCATCTGTTTTGTTTGTAAGTCCCCAGGTCAGTGACTCTGGTGGCTCTGCTGGGTTTGGCTGGACTGTTCTGGCCTGGGCTCACCCAGCTCTTGCTGATGAGGATGGCATCAGCCATGACAACCGAGATGATCTGGCTTCCCTCCACCTGTCTGTCTCATCTTCTAGGAGGCTCGCCGGGGCACGTTCTCAAGACAATTTCAGGAGAGCCAAAGCAAGCCAGAAGCACACAAAGGCTTCTTCCAGCCTCTGCTTGTGCTATCTCTGCTGACAGCTCATTAACGGAAGCAAGTTCCAAGTTCTACTCAGATCCAAAAGGACAGGGCAGCAGACTCTACCGCATTAGTAAAAAAAGCTGCGAAGTCATACGACCAAATGCATCTCAATGGAGAAGATTGAAGAATTAGAATCTTTAATACACTCAGTGTACCACAACCTTGATTTTTAAAGGACAACAACAATAATAAACAAGATAATTCAGGTTTGGGGAAGGTAACTGGGTTTAATATAATCAAGTACTGCAGAAAAGAAAAAGAAGACCATAAATGAATAGAGAAAATCAGATGCTGAAAAATTGAGAGGCTTGTCTTCAAAATCGTTCTTCAATTCCTATGGCAGGATGGTACACTTCTTAATTTCTTAACTCCTTTTTCCTAATGGCTAAAAGTAGAAGCTTACATTTAGTACAGTTGATAGAAATAAAGCAGGAAAGAAGACAAAAAAAGGCAAAGAAATAAAACAATTTTTAGTAAAAAAAAAAAAATTTTTAACTAAAGAATGTTTTAAAACTAGTCACATTAATTTCATTATTATCTTTACAAAAAGCCACAGGGGTATGTTTTATCTCTGGGTACAAATTTAAACCAAGTCCACTCAGGTGGAATAAACATTGAGATTTAAATGTAGGACTAATTTTCAGGGGATGTAATATACAGTATGGTGACTAGAGTTATCAATACTATATTGCATATTTGAAAGCTATTAAGAGAGTAGATCACCTTAAGAGTTTTCCCCACAAGAAAAAAAAAATTGTAACTATATGTGCTGATATATCTTAATTTTAAAAACAAAAAAATTAGGCCTAACAAACACAAATGTTGCTTCCATGTTATATCAGAAACAACTTTTGAAACAATAAATTCTGTTCCTTATAACTAAAACACTTTTCCCTCTCTCAGTTCAGTTCAGTCGCTCAGTCATGTCTGACTCTTTGCAACCCCATGAATTGCAGCACACCAAGCCTCCCTGTCCATCACCATCTCCTGGAGTTCACCCAAACTCACATCCATCGAGTCGGTGATGCCATCCAGCCATCTCATCCTCTGTCGTCCCCTTTTCCTCCTGCCCCCAATCCCTCCCAGCATCAGAGTCTTTTCCAATGAGTCAACTCTTCCCATGAGGTGGCCAAAGTACTGGAGATTCAGCTTTATCACCACCTAGTTAATTCTCTTCAGTTCAAATTTCACTTATTTGTAGATGTCATCTTGATCTTCCTAACCAGGTGGAACTCTTCTCATACGCTTTTCTTTGAGCCCTTTATTTCTTCCAACAGAAGCATGGTTTTACATTTGTTCATGAGATATTTGATTGTATCTCTCTCTCACTAGACTGTCAGATCCATGAAGGCAAAGACTTTATTTCTGGTTTGGCTCAGTTCCATCTGTGGACCCAGGATAGTTGCTGCCATATGATAGCTCTTAATACATAAACAACAAATGAAGGAATAAATAACACATAATCAATGGGGGAGCATGTTTATTGAAAAGATGCAATCGTCGTACAGATAACAGAGCACACACATACATGGCTGATGAGTCCTAAAATGTTCTTCATAGTGAAGTTCAAGGTAATACATTTCTAAAAGAAGGAACTACATCTAAAATACATATTTTATCATTGCTATGTTGAATGTTCTGGAGAAGGCAATGGCACCCCACTCCAGTACTCATGCCTGGAAAATCCCATGGATGTAGGACCTGGTAGGCTACAGTCCATGGGGTTGCTAAGAGTTGGACATGACTGAGAGACTTCACTTTCACTTTTCACTTTCATGCATTGGAGAAGGAAATGGCAACCCACTCCAGTGTTCTTGCCTGGAGAATCCCAGGGAGCCTGGTAGGCTACCGTCTATGGGGTCACACAGAGTCGGACACGACTGAAGTGACTTAGCATAGCATAGCATAGCATGTTGAATGTTCAATACATGAATGTTTCAGCACAAACAACTGCATTTCATGTTTTTCTTAGTAAGAACCAGAGAAAGTCAATGTCAGAAACTTATCAAGCAAACGCAGCTCCTCCCATAGGATAAGCCTTTTTTTTTTCCATCATTTTCAGCAAGCAAGGAAGATAAAAGGGAGGATGTATATTTCATATGCGATTCAGAGTTCGCTGATACAAAATCAAAGGCTTTACTAAGATGCTCTGCAAGTGTGTAATATTACCTGGAGGTAATTTAGAGTCGTCTGTATTGTCTAACCACTTACTTGCTGGTGTTATAGAACCTCCCGTACAGGTCAGGGCTCAACTACTGCCACCTTGCTTGCCAAGGAATATAACTTTTTCTGGTTGCAAACCAGAAGATTTGAAGCATGGGAGTAATATTATTTTCATTAAAAATAAAAACTACCAACAATATAGAAGACAGACATGGAGAAATCAGAGAGAGAAAGATCAGTAAGGAAATCCTTAAAACAGTCCACAGGAGAGAGCTGATGAAGACCTGAAATAGGGCATTAGCACTGGGATTGGAGACGTGTTGACTGATTGAAAGATGTTAAGTAAGGAGAACCTATAATATCGAGTAACTAGATGAATATGAGAGATTAGGGATTGGCAGAAAGGGAGAAGTTTGTAATTAGGTCCAGATTTTGTATATACACAACATCAGAGCAGGTCAAGGGAGAAAGAAAACAATTTTGGTTCTACATATGTTGGATTTTTCTTGTAGGATATCCTGATAGTAATAAATAGCAGGGAGTTAATGGGGTGGTGGGGGGGGATAGGGGAGAGAGAAGAGAGCTAAGGAAAGTCAAGAGTGGAGAGACTGATTCGCAGTCATCAGAATCCAGGTAGCATTAGATGCAGTGAGCACTGGAAAGGTTTCTGCGGGAAGGCACAGAATTGAAAAGCGAGACTGGCTAAACCCAAGGAAATGCCACCATGAATGGATAAATAAATGAAGAGGAGATTGTGAAAGGAAGAAAGAGGGGAAACAGGAAAGAATGATGTCAGATAAGAGCGCTGCTGCTACTGCTGCTAAGTCACTTCAGTCGTGTCCGACTCTGTGCGACCCCATAGACGGCAGCCCACCAGGCTCCCCCGTCCCTGGGATTCTCCAGGCAAGAACACTGGAGTGGGTTGCCATTTCCTCCTCCAATGCATGAAAGTGAAAAGTGAAAGTGAAGTCGCTCAGTCGTGTCCGACTCTCAGCGAGCCCATGGACTTCAGCCCACCAGGCTCCCCCGTCCATGGGATTTTCCAGGCAAGGGTACTGGAGTGGGGTGCCATTGCCTTCTCTGTTTATGGATAAAGTAGTACTCACTAATGAAGCCACAGAATTTAGGCAGTTCGCTTTATCTAGTGTGGACATCATATGCTGTTTGAGTTTTTATTTACAAACTGAATTTAGAGACTGCCTTGGAACCTAAGTTTTTGGCCATTATAGTCCCTTTGGGTTAAGCTGAATTAAATACTCTAGGAACCAGGACAGTTTCCTATTGATGTTTCCACACCAAGCAGAATCTGCCAACAAAACATTTGTCAAAACTAAGCACATGATGCTTGAATGTGAATATTGCTGAAGTACGGAATTCATAGATTCTCAGGTTTTAGTGAATTTGTATCTTCAGTCTGACAGTGGATATGTTCTTCAGTTGATTAAAACCTTATTATGTAAATGACTCTGAGAGAAAGACACAGAGACAGAGAGAGTCCCCAGGTTTGAAGACAATCATTCATTCACTCTGTGTGAATCACATTCTATCGTATCTAGCAGGAAAATGTGCTTATGACAGGTCTGGGCAAGTTGAATTTGCCTAGCTTCCTCTCTTCCAATCTTGCTTCGACAGATCTGTATTTTTGCCATTTGATGTCTACCTCCATCTTTCATCAGTTTTCACTGTATTTCCAGCCTTCAATTTGCTACTTTGGCAGAGTGAAAGATCGGTATTGACACATTTTTTATTCCTTGAAATAATAAAAAGGGTCATTTCTCTTACCATTCGTATCATGTGAAAATAAAAAACCAATTGCACTGGTCACCCACCTAGCTAAGTTAAGTGGACATGAATTTCAGTGTCAGTAGATGGGACTGAGATGTTGTTTGTTCAACTGGACATCCCTCAACCTGTGGCAGGTTAATATGAAGGATCCGTTACTACCAATGGATAGTTAAATCATAGCATGGTCAGTTCTCAGCCTCTCGGCTGCTCCAAAAAGAAGCACAGGAACCAACAGTAAACTACACGATCTCCCTCCCTCCATTCTCAATAAAGCCCGTCACATTCAAAGTTTGGAAATACACCCCCTCGAGAGTTATTGTGGGGATCAAGGCATGTTAATAAGCTTATAAATTACAACAATATAAAATGTCATTCATGGCTTGCTTGCCCAAATCCATCGTAACTCCAAGTGCTGTGTAGAACAAGAGCATGGAGATGGGGTTGGGGGGAGGGAAGGTCCCAGGAGCTGAATGTACAAGTGGAGTAACACAAGCTAATGGGATAAACAGAGAGGCTGACGTTCAGAAGACCAAAGGGATATGATCACCAACACTGAAAACAGAGGTGAGCCGCTGGTGATAAGAAATCCAGTAGTTTCTGACAGGCACGGCCCTATGGAGACTCAGGAACATCCTAGTCAGAGTAAGAATGTAATGCCCTGTGAAAGCCTTTATTAAACACCTCTGCAGAGGACTGGAAGAAACTGATCTGCTATAAAATATTTCATCTTCAAAATAAGGAAATCATGAGGGCCATCTAATGTAACATTTTATTAAGTATTGCCCTAGAACTATGGTTTTGTGCAACAGACAAATATTTGAAAGGTCCTTAAAATGACTTGAATAATGAGAAATCACTTAATTGTGGCAAATCATGGCAAGTCAAGTGTTGTTTGGTTTCAGAATTTCACATGATTTCAGGGGCCAGTTAAGTTGCTGCTCTCAAAGGAGGTAGAATCACCACTTGAAACTCTTACCTATGCACTGAAAAATTATTTCATGTAACCAGGCCTAGACAGATGGACTTTCAAGAATTTTCATTAGAGGTTGTTCTAACTACATTTCAATTATCACATAAAAGTCATGTGTGAAAATTTCATTTTACAAGTATCATATTTCTGATTAATTTATGGATGCTTAGCTCTGCTTAGAGGTCTCTGCCCCATCCAGTGACCTGTCCGGTCATCAAATGCGCAAAGATAGGAAAACAAGATGTCAGAGAAACAGCTCCCAGAAATCCACATAAGTGGCCTTCAGGTTAAATAAAATTGTTCCCAGATGTGGTCAACACACTGTAACTGACTCACCAATGAGTCATGCCCTTGAATAATCCTCTCTCCCTGAATCCTGGCAAAACCTGTGCCTTGCTTCTAACCAACAGAATTTGGCCAAAGTGACAGGCACATCATTCCCACAATTCCATTACCTTATATAAGACTCTGTCTAAACAAACCGGAGCAACAGACTCCTACCAACTGGCTTTGAAGTCAGTTTTCATGTTGAAAGAGGGCATACCAGGAGGGTCACAGCAAAGAACTGAAGATGACCTTTAAGAGCTTAAAATTGCCCCCAGCCAAGACAACCAAGTTTAAAAAAAAAAAAGACAAAAAAACCCCCTGTGATCTCAACCCTACTGTAAGGAAATGAATTCTGCCAACACACTGATACTGCCTAGGAGTGGACCTTGCCCCAGTTGAGCCTCTGATGAGAACACAGATCTGGCCAATACCAAAATTGCAGCCTGGTAAAACCCTGAAGCATCTGAAGCTTAGACTTCTGACCTACCAAAAGCCTGAGGTAAAATATGTGTGTTGTTTTAAGTTGATAAATTTGCAGTAATTGGTTACACAGCATAGAGAAGCAATGCAGCAGGGAGCAAAGTTCGGCTGCTTGTCAGCACTTCACTCACCGGCACTAGTGTAGAAGATTTCAGAGCAAGAAAGGTCAAAGGTATAGACGAGAAGAACTGGATAACTGGCAGGAAGTCAAAACACACTAATTTAGGCAAAGGTGTGTGGTGGGGGGGAGGGGGACAGGGCACAGGGGGGTACAGGGGAGGGGGGTTTGTAGGGAGGTTGCACCTGAGGGGTGAGGCATGTGATGCAAACCCAATACAAGACAAGAATCTATCAGCAACCAAAGTTGAGGTGTTAGAGGCTGGAGAGGACTTAGTCTGCAAATGGGATACCTATTTATTGGAGATTACCATAGTCAATCGTGAGAATTAGGCCGGGTGTTTCCATACTTTTTTGAGGCAGAACAAAAAGAAACTCCAGTTCCAAATAACACTGAATGGCTGAAACCTCCCCAGCAGCTATACATTCCTGTTTAAAGCAATACTTTTGATATAATGATACTCATTAACTATAACAGTACAGAATGAAATTGTTATTGAGTCCAATAATTGGACTTCCCTGGCAGTCTGGTGGTTGGGACTTTGCCTTCCAATATAGGATGTGTGGGTTTGATCCCTGGTTAGGGAGCTAAGATTCTCACAGCCAAAAAACTGAAACATAAAACAGAAACAATATTGCAACAAATTCAATAAAGACTTGTAAAAGTCTTTATTGACTTTACTGACACACACACAGTATTTTAAAAGAATTACTGGATTATGTTCCTTAATGAAAGCTCCAATTGTGGAACCACTGAACAATACTTGGGATCAGACCCACAAAGAATGAGAAAGAGCAAACACAAACTTTGATTATTACACAAATGTAATAGTGGCTGTCTTTTCCCTAAAGCAAGCACAATCTTTGGAGTTAGAACTGGATTGACACCCTAGCTCCTGTCTTTCCTAACTTTCTGATTTAGGCAAACCTCTGCACTTCTCTAAACATTTGTCTATTCACTTGGAAAAACAGACTAATAACTCCTCCTCCTGACTGTCACAGGGCCAAAGAGGCAACAAAATGGGAAAATGAGATGACTAAAATAGTCTCCACCAGAGTAAAAAGGGTAAACTGAAGTGTTACAAAAGTTCAATAGCACAGAGAGTTTAAGGCTTTGTTTTTGAGTCAGCCTGTGTGAATTCTAATTTCAGTTCAGTGGTGTATTATCTCTATGACCTTTTGCTAGTTACTTCACCTTCTGAGTGTTCATTTAGCCATCTAAAGGCATGAAAATAATATCTACGTACTACATTAGGCAGATATTAAATGAGACAATGTATGTGAAATGCTCTAATTTTTCCCTAAATAGTAGGTTGCTGCTCTACCTGATTAAGACTGCTCAGCTTTGGAGCTAGCCAGCATTTGGTGGTTGGGTATGATATGACAACTCCCTCTGTGCCCTTTCATCTTCATTTCCACTGCTCCTCATACTTCTAATTATAACAGTTAATGGGTTATAGTATCATTATACAATTCTGTTAATACAACTAGAATTTCCAGGGCTAAGCTCTTCAATAAGTATTTGTTGCATTGAATTGACCCCAAATTTGCAGACTGAGGAAGAATTGGCGGGGTACAGGTTATGGGACTTCCTCTCTGTAACGTTGCTTGGCCTCAATAATAACCTTACAACCAAATGTGTGAGCATATTTGCTTTTCAGTGGATGAGATAATACCTTTTAGGTTAATAGAAGTGGTTGATTTAATGCAGGGTGTTAGATTTGGTATCAGCCTAAATCATATCAGCACCAAATATAGCGGGCACCACTGCCTGCTCGGAATTATGCTGCAGGCTTTCCCAGTTCCATTTAACTCCCTCTATATCACTGCACGCAAAGCACATTACAAGGACAAGATATTTATACTCTAAGTTAAATGTCTATACCATAAAAGTGATCTATGTAAGATCAATGTAACTCTAATTTAGCAATATAGGATGGGAATGGAAAACTTTCCATGGATGTAAATGTGAATTTAATAGGCCAAGATGGTTACCCTAGAAAATGACACGTAGATTGCTTTAGAAGGTTCTGGCGGACTTGTGGAAAACAACTTGCTGTTTGACCAGCTGGACTCATAGGTGATTGCCAAAAGGTTGCTTAAAAGTGATACCTTTATCTCCTTATTGGCCTTACTGAATAGTGTAACCAAAATGTCCCACATGTCCTGAGTTATCTTTTTACTTTACTGGGTCTACTTGGAAGAATATTCTACACTTTCCTTTAGCAAAACTTTCTTGTATCTCCTAATAAGCCATACATAAGCATTATCAGGGAGACAGTGTTCCATGTGATGGTTTAGAAGTCCAGAAATGCCCAATCAAAAATAGCCCACAATTCAGTTTATAATTATAAATACTTTGATCATCATTTACTATAGTCTAAGTACTATTCTAAGCCTTTATAGATGCCAACTCATTTAATCTTCACAGTCATCCTATGGAGTATTTCTGATCTTTAGTATCATGTTCATTTTACACGAGAGGAAACTGAGGCTCAGAGATACTAAGTAACTTGTCCAAGGTCACACAGCTAGCTAGCAGCAAAGTCAGTATCAAACCAAGTTAACATAACTCCAGATTCATGCTCTTAACCATTAGCCTACACGTAACCCTCAAAAGAGATATATCACCAAACTGGGAGTTAAAGGAACTAATTTTGAAGCTCAACTCCTCACTACATAGCTACATGAAAATGTGTAACTTCACTTAAAGAATATGAATACCCATATTACCAGGTGGGAAAGATTCACAGATATACACAAAATCTCCTTCCACGGTGTCTCATTCAATAAGAGGTACTTCGATAATATTCTCTGGATCTAAATTTGATTCCTTCAGATTTTTCATTAGGCCTCCACTTAACCTACAAATAAATTACTGGGATCTGTGATGCTTTTAGCAATAACCCCATGAATACCTGAGGAGAAGGCAATGGCAACCCACTCCACTGCTCTTGCCTGGAAAATCCCATGGATGGTGGAGCCTGGTGGGCTGCAGTCCATGGGGTCGCAAAGAGTCAGACACGACTGAGCAACTTCACTTTTACTTTTCACTTTCATGCATTGGAGAAGGAAATGGCAACCCACTCCAGTGTTCTTGCCTGGAGAATCCCAGGGACAGGGGAGCCTGGTGGGCTGCCATCTATGGGGTCACACAGAGTTGGACATGACTGAAGTGACTTAGCAGCAGCAGCAGCCATGAATACCTGAGTATAATTTGTTTTAACCGGTTAACTCTCTCCAAGAGCAAACTATTGAGGGGAATTGAAAGAAAAGGCAATTCTATTTGGGTGGACCCTGTAAAAAAAGTCAATTTGAGGGCATTGGGCACCACTGAACAGGGCAGGCCTAGGCTGGTGACTGTGAAGTTGTTTTGGCAGCCAGAGGTCACTGTCAGCTAAAAGGTAGATGACGAGACAAGAAATGCCAAAGGAACACCGAAAGGGTGGAACCCATTTTACCTGGGGCAGGAACTTCTTTAATGGCTGCAATTTACCCTCTGGCCCAATGCCACACTGGAGCATTTGCCTAGTATTAGACCAGCAGTCATATATGGATGTGAGAGTTGGACTATAAAGATAGCTGAGCACTGAAGAATTGATGCTTCTGAACTGTGGTGTTGGAGAAGACTCTTGAGAGTCCCTTGGACTGAAAGGAGATCCAACCCGTCCATCCTAAAGGAGATCAGTCCTGGGTGTTCATTTCGAAGGATTAATGTTGAAGCTGCAACTCCAATACTTCGGCCACCTGATGCGAAGAGCTGACTCATTTGAAGACCCTGATGCTGGGAAAGAATGAGGGCAGGAGGAGAAGGGGACGACAGAGAATGGGATGGTTGGATGGGATCACCGACTCAATGGACATGAGTTTGGGTAAACTCCGGGAGTTGGTGGTGGACAGGGAGGCCTGGTGTGCTGCAGTTCGTGGGGTCGCAAAGAGTCGGACACGACTGAGCAACTGAACTGAACAGAACTGATACCAGCAGTGGGGTTCAAAAAGGATTTCTCTTATTTCCTCCTAAAGACAGTAATGATGAAGATGCACTTGAACTCTCTGAGTACTTTTCCCGATTTTCCATAGTGGCATATAAGGAAACGTCAGAGGGCAGACACTCAAGCTTTGGTACTGCCATCTGAGCTCTGTGTGGAGAAGAAAGCTCTGGGCACTGGGAGTGGGCAGAACTACCGTGATGGACAGAGAACTCCTCAGGCACACAGAGTCCAGGTTCAGCCCGCTGTCCGTCATGGTGGATACATATGGCATTTCACGCTACGATACACAGAGGAGCAATCAGGTGCCTCAAGTCACCAACTTTTGCTGTGAGTCTCCCCTGAAAGTGACAAATCTTAGCCATCACACACAGAATCTCACAGAAAGCCAGTACATGTTTATTACTGTTGCGTATCAGAAAGGCAAAAGCTTTTCCAGACACCTTGTAGTACTTTCCTCCAGAGCCAGAACTGTGTCCTGTGACCCCCAAACGCCACTAAAAGGGGTTGTGCAGAGTATTTAGCTTTTCTTACAACCATAGTAGAAGTAAGTTAGGTTACCCTATCTAACATAAGCAGAAATCCATAGCCTAGACTAAGGTAGCAGATGTCAATGAAAGGTGGAATTTTAGATGCAAAGAACACAAAGGAGTGAAAAGCAAAATGTAAATTTTTTGAGTGGGGAGGGACAAAGTGAACGGGGAGGATGGAGCTGCCATTCTGATAAAGTTAGACTGATATTCCTACGAAAAATCAGTGAACAATGAGCTCAAAACTTTGATTTATCTCTGGAACGTCTTATCAACATTGATAAGGTGCTTTTTGAGGAAGAAATTTGAAGGAAAAATGAATTATTGATTACTCATGTTAAATGTGGCAAACAAAACTGAAATACTCCCAGTATTAAAGGTGGAGGTGAATGTAAAACACAAATACACGCAAATAATTTAAAACCTAATTTAATATTGATAAATAAAAATCAGCTTTCTTTGGTAGCTGATGCAATCCTCATGATTTTTCCCTGCAATTAGTCTTTCTCTGTTCTCTCCTTAATATGTACTGTTAGCATCATGTCTTACCAGGGATCAGTAAATATTTGGTGAATAAATGAATGAGTAAAATGCATATATAAGATTGAACAGTAGATGGAAATGACTAAAAATATTGTTTAAGAAGCTATTTAAAGATTTATGTAGGTATTACATTTATCCAGAGAGCAATGATCTAGAATATCTAGTTTAAGTTAAGCAAGAAAGTGTGTGAAGACAAAGAAAATAACTGCAGTTATTAAGGTAATTTTCCAATTTATCCTAATCTTCTAACAAATGAGTTTTTGACCTATCTAATTGTGATAAGAAAAAATTCAATTTAACTTGACTCAATAGTACTACAGGGAAAAGGGTGAGATAAATTAAGGTTAATGAGTCTATATAGATATTTATATTCTTATTATATTGAACACTTTTTACTATTTAGTATATATTTTTATAAGAGTAACATAAAAAATTTTAAGAATTATATCTGTTGTCATACACTAGGGTCAGAATAAAGTAGGAGGAAAGAAATCATTCATCTAAATATCAGGAAGAATTTGCTGACAGTGGGAAATGTCAGATTGAGAAAGGGCATAATATGTAGAGTTATACTATTAGGTTAGACAAAGAATTAAAACATTCATCACTGACATCAGCCTTCACCTCCAGAGACGCAGACTAGCCAACATAAAGGATGATAGTGATATACATTGCTTGGGTAATAGGTTAGACCAGTCAAGGCAAAGATAAATATTTCCAATTTTATAACTCACGTGATACTAAGACCCAGTTCAGTTCACGTCAGTTCAGTTGCTCAGTCGTGTCCAACTCTTTGCAACCCCATGAACCATAGCACGCCAGGCCTCCCCTGTCCATCACCAACTCCTGGAGTTTACCCAAACTCATGTCCATTGAGTCAGTGATGCCATCCAACCATTTCATCCTCTGTCATCCAAAGTCCAAAGTACTGGAATTTCAGCTTCAAAATCAGTCCTACCAATGAACACCCAGGACTGATCTCCTTTAGGATGGACTGGTTGGATCTCCTTGCTGTCCAAGGGACTCTCAAGAGTCTTCTCCAACACCACAGTTCAAAAGCATCAATTCTTCGGCACTCAGCTTTCTTTATAGTCCAGTTCTCACATCCATACATGACCACTGGAAAAACCATAGCCTTGACTAGACGAACCTTTGTTGGCAAAGTAATGTCTCTGCTTTTTAATATGCTGTCTAGTTTGGTCATAACTTTCCTTCCAAGGAGTAAGGGTCTTTTAATTTCATGACTACAATCACCATCTGCAGTGGTTTTGGAGCCCCCAAAAATAAAGTCTGACACTGTTTCCCCATCTATTTGCCATGAAATGATGGGACCGGATGCCATGATCTTAGTTTTCTGAATGTTGAGCTTTAAGCCAACTTTTTCACTCTCCTCTTTCACTTTCATCAAGAGGCTCTTTAGTTCTTCTTCACTTTCTGCCATAAGGGTGGTGTCATCTGCATATCTGAGGTTATTGATATTTCTCCCAGCAATCTTGATTCCAGCTTGTGCTTCCTCCAGCCCAGCGTTTCTCATGATGACTAAGACCCAGGATGACATAAATAGCAAATTACCGTAAACCTGAAAACAAAGCACATATTCTTTTGTTTGTGTCTACCCTTCACTTCCTACCAACATTTCCTACTGGTATATAAAAATTAGATTTCCAACAAGGAAGTAAAGCACTGAATATGTTCATTTGTTAGGATGAAGTGTGATCTGTGAATTACAGAATATAATATGCAGTGGGATCCTCAGGTAATTTTTGTGGAAGACAGATAAAGTCAGCTACCCATTATAATGAGCTTCCCCTCTTCTTATTCACCTATTTCATCAATTCTACAAATATTTATTATTTACTACATTCTAGGCATTATGCTAAAAACTAGATGGTCTCTGCTGTCTTGGAGTGTATAGTCTGCTAGGTGATGGGGGACAGGCATAAAATAATTTACTGCTAAATTATAATCTTCTATTCATTTCTCCATCTTCCTCATTGAAGTGAGAGATTTTGGGGTGAGAACAATACCTTATTTATCATGACAATCCCCAAAACTAACAAAGTACATGATACATAGTAGAAATATGGGCATGAAAAAATGGTGGGATAATTAAGTGATTGAAAGGAAGAATGAAGGAAGGAAGCTTAATGAAAAGGGAAGAAAATGGTTGGTAAAGCTAAGTAACTGGAGTTAAAAAAGGATGTCCTCATGTTAAGAGAATGCCACCATTTCAATGGTTAAAATTAGACCTTTAGAAATAAAACCTTCAGAAAAATGATCTGTTTCCATCAAAAGTTGACAAAAAGAGTTTTAGAAAAGATGTCTTTCCACTAAAGACCAAACATATACTTAAACACTTTAAGCTAAGTCAGGAAGTCAGTATTTCATTCCTAGGACCACTTTGAAATTACCTCATATGGTGGAATCATGAAACATATGTTTGCCTAGTTTTTTCCACTTGTAGACAGTAATAATTTTTTCTGAGGCACGGGTATGCAAGATTAATTGAAACACGTAATTTCAGTTTTAGGTGAAAAATATTAGCCCAGTTGGTATGTTCATTTTCCAAAGAGGAATATGATGTACATATTCATTTTGGGTAGACTCAGGAGACAGTTAGGCCAAATGACTCTCTTAAAGAAACAGAATCTAATTTCTTTTCCAACAGCCTAGAAATACTGGTCTTCTATGACCTGTGACTCCAAGACCTGAGGAAGGTAGAGAGAGTCCTCAGTCACTTCCTGGACTCAGTCTTCTACCCCAGAAAAAGTAGATATTGGCCAAGTCACCCAAAGGAGACACAAAGATTGTTTCAAAACCACGGAAATATAATTAGGAACTCATCCACAAAATTTCCTCACCTTTGACCTAAAACATTGATTTTGGATTTCCAAATTACTCTGTGATCTGTATTTATGACATTTCTAATGACATCTTCTTATGCATTTGATGCACCATGCCAATTTGAGAACCACATCCTCATCCTGAACAAGAATCCAGAAGCTACTGCTTTCCTCCAAGGAATAAACAGCCTTTAGGAAATCAATAGAGGAAGCTGTAAAAGGTCATTTGGTCTAGCTCATTGCACTAATCAGGTAAATAATTAATCCAGCCAAGACAAAATATTTTTGGCAGGATCTAATTGAAACCAACTATGCTGATAGACTGATGAAAATAATACCCAGCATTTACCAAGTGTTGACTATGAGCCAAGGCCCAAACACTTTTCAAATTATCTTATTTAATCCTCAAATCTTCTAAGAAAGGTACACTTTTTAAAACTGGAGTATAACTGCTTTACAATATTGTGTTAGTTCCTGAGGTACAACAATGTGAATCAGCTATTCGTGCACGTATATCCCCTCTCTCAAGAGCCCCCCTCCCGCCCCCTCATCCCACTCATCTGGGCCATCACAGAGCACTGAGCTGCTTTCCATTAGCGATCTGTTCTATACATGGTACTGAATGTACTCAATTCATTTAATAGGTGCAATTTTTAATCTCTGCTTCATTGATGAAAAAAATGTAGTACAGATAAATCAGGAGGGAATCTGGCTAGTTTAATCAGAAATTGGGCTACTGAAAGCATTTCTGGTAATGGTAAAAAAAAAAAAAAAAAAATCAGACTTGAGGAAGATTGGAGAAGGGCAGAACACAGCCCAGATACTTCTACAAAAAGGATGCTGACTCTACCCTCTGCTCCATAACCAGACTCCCAACTCCAAACTGTGTCAGAAAAAGTCTCTATCTGACCCTACACCTTGGGTCATTTCCTCAAACCTCAGAGTCCTAGGGAGGAGCTGGACTTAGGTCAAGCGTCTCTGTATTGGTTGGCAGGAGCCAGGAAAATGCTAAAGCTATTCAACCCATTCATATCCACCTTTGGCTTCCTTTGTGGGGAAATACAATCCTCCTTTCTTGAAATAACCTTCAGATTTTCTCCCAAGTGGGAAACCAGATTTGACCATGAAAATGTCACCTACACCACTCTCAAAAGTTTATAGGCAAGAATATTATTGCACTGCGCTTTTTAGCCCTATAAACACAAACTTATAATGTACTCATGCTGCAAACTCTTTTATTATAATAATTTTGATCCTTAGAGCAAAATAAGTCTTGCCCTAAAAGACTCCAGAAGTGTGGCTGCTGCTGCTGCTGCTAAGTCGCTTCAGTCATGTCCAACTCTGTGCGACCCCATAGACAGGAGCCCATCAGGCTCCCCCGTCCCTGGGATTCTCCAGGCAAGAACACTGGAGTGGGTTGCCATTTCCTTCTAAGAAATAAAGCCTCAGCCACTTATTTCTAACCTATATCTTTCTTTCAAATGAAATAATTGAGATTAATAATATTTCTCTCATTCTCTCAATCTTTTCTATTCCTCAGCCAAATGGTAATTTCTCAGGAAAGAATTACAATATTGTTTCTACCTGCTCATTTCCATATTGGTAAAATACTTCTAATCTTAATGAATGATCCTCCATCAAATCAATTATTCATTTTTTAAATATTTTATGTTCCCCACTCTATAGATCTATTATTAACTTATAAATGTTAACATGGGAAGATGCCACCATTGAGCTTCATCAATAATGGATTATTTTATTTTTTAAATGATTTTTTGTACTATTGATTGTTAGCGGGTTTGACCTGAAGGGCCTTATGCCTTTTCCGTTAAAAATGGAAGTAAGCAAAGGCTCAGTGTGGAATAATACTTAAAATATGCTACAGTGTACCCTGATAGTCTTAAGGAATTGAAGTGGATGTTACCAGTCTAACCATTTGGAAAATGGTCCAATTGATGAATTTACAGATAGTATATGAAAAGTCCTTCTAAAATTGAGAGTCAGTAATTAGGAATAATGATGTAAAAAAAAACAAACTAATCATCTTCACCACAAACTTACCATCGGACTCTGCTAAAATGAATCCATGCTGCAAGTCAAATCTAAAAACAGTCTCATATAATGAGGAAAAGGCAGAAAACTGCATAGTAAATCATTATATATTTAGTGCATTGAAATAAAAGACTATCATGAAAATAAAACATGTTGACCAAGGAAAAGAATAAAATGCTTGGTAACCATGAATAGAAAAAAATTAGTCCCAGTTACGTTTAGATATTTCACTGTGGAAAAAAGTTAACTTCAATCAGCCAGAAAAGCTAGTCCTTTACCTACAGTGTAGGTCTTTGCTCCATTTTACCTTTATCACCATATATATATATATTTTTTAAGGGGAAAACAGTAAGTTTATATTTAGCAAAAAGATGTTTCTTTCATTTTTCATTAATGCATCAAACATTTATGGACCAATGTTTATGGGAAAACACTGGGATAACCCACATGGGGGTCATTGATATGGTTGTCTCTGCTTTTAGAATGATTACAGTCGATTAACAAAAATATAAAATGTAAGTAATTATATAAGTAATAAAGGTATAACAGCAATATTAAAGATACAGGTAAGTGCTAGGGAAGTTTAAAAGCAAAAAATAATATTAAACTATGAGCAAGGTTTTCTTTTCAATTTTTAAATTAAAACCAAACTCTATATTGTGTTGTAAAATGATATTTTCTCTTCTATGGAAATGATTTGGATCTGGGTTATGCATTAACTTGCAGCTATAAAACATCAGAAATGATCAATCTAGGGAGATGGAAAATCACATAAATTCTAAAGGTCTTAAAAACAATTCTCAAGGGTGAAATCTCCTGTATTATGACTTCACACACCACTTTATGGCATGTAAATCTTAGGAACTATAAGAGAAGGTTATAAATTGCTCGATCCCATAAGATAGCCAGGTGTCCTTGGGTAGACCTTTCTATGTCTCAGTTTCTCAACCGTAACATAAAGGGGTGAAGCTTAGAATCTCTACGATCCTTTCAAGGTCTAATATCCTGAGATTCTAAGACTTTTTACATGGGCCATTTTTCATGCAACCAATTTTCAATCCATGAATAAATGTTGTTAGGTTACCAGTTCCACATAAAGGGACCGTACAGAAGTAATTAGATCCCCATGGAAAAGCAATGCCCTATATGTGTCCCATGCCTCATAAACAGTATACTATGAACATTTGTGAATCCTATGCAAAGTAAGGAAAGACTTGAAATCTCCTTATTTATTTGGAAACAGTATTTTTTCTTATTAGAGACACTCGGACTATACTCATTTGCACAAAATAGAGAGCACAATCTTATAAACACACCACTTTTTGATGAAAATGGTGCTTGTATACAAGGACTGGATGGGTACCAAGATACAGCTGCCAAATAAATTTCAGTAAAAGGGATCCTAATATGAAATTTAAGGTTTTGTTGATTTACATGATATATTCCAGTCTCCATCTCCACCAAACCTTCAACCTATCTGCCAAGTCTGTGTAAGTACTTTTATTCTTCTTGTTGGTTGTATATTTGCTGTGAAAATCACAGATGAGGCTAAACCTCATATTGAGTTGATGATGTAGAAAAACCACCGAACAGCAATATAAGGAGCCGCCAGGTATCTGCAAGAACTCTTTTAAGAACACCCACTACTTTGCACCTTCTATTTTATGCTGTGGACTTTCTTCTCTTACATTGTAAGTTAGTAGAGGGAGGGATCCATGTCTGATTTATTTTATATCTGCCACTATGTCTCTAGCATTGCTATTTCTCAGGCAGTGGGTACCTCATAAATATTTCCTAAATGATTCATTAGACATAGATATATCTAAGCAAAGCAAAAGCAATGAATCCCCCTGGTGACAACCCAATCTAAATATACAGTTTTCATGAATTGTATCCTTGAGGTCTGAATCCCTTTGGTTGTCCATGAGATATTTTGATTCCTTTGAAGCTAGTCTTCTGTTCAGGCCTTGTATGTTTATCAAACTTGTCTATCAGACAATGAAGCTTTAAGGCTTAGACTGTTTCTTCTATTTAATTCAAAGTTGGAGACTGACACTGAATAGAGAAACTTTGGATGCTGATGCAATTCTGGTGGTCTCCACACTAACGATGCCTCTTGTCTGAATAAATAATACAATCAACAACACACTAATTGTTCATTTCTCTCCTGTTTCTTCTACATGATACAAAAGGATTCCTTTCACTTGAAGAAAATGGGTATGAAAATACTTAACCTTCAATTTTATAGGTTAAGGAAATTTCTAACAAACTATTTTAAATATAAAGAAAAGATATCACTGATGATTTGGCATGTTGGCAGAGATATTTGGAAAATTTTTTGTGCTTTGTGTTGATCATAATTTAAGTAGTAGGGACACAACAGCACACGTTCCATTCAATTTGGGCTATGGATCAGGAAGAACGTGACTGAAAATATCATCATCACTTCTCAGAGGACAGAAAACAAACATCATATATTCACTCTATGATCCCCCTAGATCATGAAAACGTTACCTTCTTTCTCTGAATTAGTTTATCTACCATCCCCAGGGACTATCCGTAGGATTTTTTCCTAAACATTAAGATCATAAACTTTTCTCTTTTTCCCAAATGTGGGACTCTTCGCTCTAATGTGGGAAGTGGAGACCTGTAAGAATTTAATTTGCTGAAGGTTAAGCAGAGTCATGATTGTAAAACTCCTGACAATCCATTTTGGCTAAGAGTAGATATCTAGCTAGGTGGCTCTTTTCTTTAGGAGAACATCTAGAGCATGGTGTGTCCATAATATAGAAAAAGAGGACAGGGGTTAAGTTGCAAAATAAAATGCTCATCTTCCATTTTTTAAAGTACTTATTTGCCTGTGCTGAGTCTCAGTTATGACATATCGGATCTTTGATCTTCCTTGTGGAATTTTTGGTTGTGGCTTGTGGGATCTAGTTCCCTAACCAGGGATCACACTCAGGCCCCCTGCATTGGGAGTGCAGAGTCCTAGCCACTGGGCCGAGAGAAGTCCCCAGGTATCTTCCAATTTATAATGGCAATTTATTATCATCTCTGTTTCCTCCTCTCCCATTATTAATTAAGTTAACATTAAGATCTTGGAAGTTAACATAAATGACAAGGAACTTTGAACACAGTTTAGTTGGGTAAGGGTGAAAATGATACAAAGCATAGGCACCCAGAACTGTGCTCCTAGAAAACAGTGTGTGAAGCACAGATTTCTTTAGCTTGATGGATGTGATGAAGGACCAAAACAAAATTTTCTCACTTAGAGAAAAAAAACTAAGATAAAAGCATTGGCTACAGAGGCATCTTGTATCACATTTGACCTCCTCAAAGTGGCAGGAATGCAAGGACAAAGCCTTATTACTCATTTAAAAATAAGTAATAGGACATCCTGTACCCAGAGCAGCAGGTAAGGAGCTTGGAAGTCATCACTCCATCCTAAAAACAGATGAAAACTGAACAAACTGAAAAATCAACAACTCTTCTAAGATCTGTAAGTGAGGTCTGTCCCCCTGTTTTGCCAAAAGTTACTTTCATTTTAGGTTCAAAAGACTGGTTAACTAAAGAAACCACTCATTACTCACAAATAAAGAATTTCAATTTTTTACAGGAGATTATTTGACTTAATCTCATATACAGTCACTAAAAGAAAATAAATAGAAACAATAGAGAGAAGTAAGAGGGTCTATATCACCAAACTGGACTGACCTACATCCAAACTTGAACAACACTGGGAAGTCCCTGGTTAATAGCAATCTGGAGTCCCAGTTGGAAAAGGTCCCAGGCAGTGCGTCCACCCCATAGGTGAGACTTCAAATTGCAGTTTGGGAGCTTCCACTTATAATCCCAGGCCACAGACTGATATCATCCTCAGTTTGTGTGCAAAAATGCAACTCTGATTTAACTTTTACAATGCTGTTTTCTCACTTTGGACCCCCAGGGCAGGGTGGTACTGTCCAGGCCCTCAGGGGTTTAAGAGATTCCAAGATCCACTCCCTTTCTTGCAAGTAGTGCTGCCTGACTTTCTGTGCTTGCAGGCAGGCACAGGATCAGGGCAGTGTCCAAGCAGGTCAGAAGCCTGAACAAGACTTCCTTCAATTTCACTAATATCCCCAGTGAAGAGAATATTCCTATTCATGGTAAGGACTGATGATGAAACTGAAGCTCCAATACTTTGGCCACCTGATGAGAAGAACTGACTCTTTAGAAAAGACCCTGATGCTGGGAAAGATTGAATGCAGGAGGAGAAGGGGATGGCAGAGGATGAGATGGTTGGATGGCATCACTGACCCAATGGACATGAGTTCGAGCAAGCTCCGGGAGTTGGTGATGGACAAGGAAGCCTGGTGTGCTGTAGTCCATGGGGTCGCAAAGAGTCAGACACAACTGAGTGACTGAACTGAACTGAACTGAATATCTCCAAATGCGAGAGACAAACAGATGGACCCAGAGAATCAGAGCAGTGTCTGTGGGAATCAGTGTGGGTAGGGATACCTGAACTGTCCTGTATGAATAATTCTGGGAAAAAAACACCAATCGAAAATTCTGTATCCTGTGAATGTATCCTTTAACAGTGAAGAAGAAATAAAAACTTTCTAAGACAAACAAAAGTTGAAATTTTGTTGCTGGTGAACCTGCCTTGCAAGGAAGTTTAAAAGAAAATTCTTTAGAAACAAAGAACATATGTCAGAAACCTGATAGGAAGGATATCAGTGAAGGAACAAATAAACAATAAACCATTGTTTCTAGAGACAGTACATAAATAAAAAATTGCTGTATAGATAGACTCCTATGTCACTAATTAACCAAAGGCTAAAAATGAGGCCTAAAGACAATCATTGCTATTTTTAAATATTATTTTGTTTAATCCCTATAAGCTTGTCGGTCAATGTGGAAAACATTCTGATATTCTTTTCATGTGATCTTATTTGTTCCCCCATACAATTTAGGCTCATTTTAGCTATTAAGTTTTGTATGTTGTATACTTTAAAAGATGGCTAATAATCAGAGAGAAACAAATGCAGCATATTTTAAACTCTCTTCAAAAAGCAATAAAGGAATAAGGAAAACAAACCACAAAGAACACCTCTGAAAACATGTTTCTACAGATTAAACTTCGTGACCTCAGCCATTTCCAAGAACTTTAATGAAAGTAAAAAAAAAAATACAAGTCTATAAAATAAGAGATCACAAGAGAGATATGGATTGAAGAAATGAGGAGACATCAGATTAGGAAATGAAAAATGATTTGGCAGAACTTAAGAGAGAAAATGCAAATAATAAAACTGTCACAAAATAAAGTCTGCATTGGAAGCAGCAAAATAGAAAAAAAGATGGATGTGCAAGAAAAGCTTAAGAGAAGTGAACAAATGATCCAAGAATTTCTAAAGAAAATGGAATGCATGTAATACAAACGTGATTCAACTTAGGCACAATCGGTGTCTCCAAAGGTGAGGAAAAAAAACAAAACAGATTTTTTTTAAAATTATTTTTCATTTAAAGAAACTTCAGAAACTGAAGACAACGGACTCTGAAGTTTTAAGAAGTACTTGGTGTTTCAGGAGAAAAAAAAGTTACTATCTGTTTACCAACCAGACCCAAGAGTAAAATAATTGACCTACTAGACTTTACATATAAATAAATAATCTCAAAAATCATAGCAGAGAAACCATGACAGTTTAAAGAGGAAAATAATCAGGCAGTTCTCAGAATGTCTTTGAGCAGGTAAGCTACACACATGAAGCCCCAAGGAAAGAAAGTGAGACCATAAATTTGTGTACCCAGCCAAAATATCATTCAAGTATAAGATGAACATTTTCAGTTACATGAATCAGATCATAGATTTCATAAGCCTTTCTTAAAGAATCAACTTGATTTGTCGTACTGATGAGAGGGTGAACTAGGCATGGAATTAGGTAGCCTCCTCAAATCACAATACAGTGCTGGAGATGTTACAGAAGTGAGAAGGAAACAGATGGAGGTGAGAAAATGTCATAGAAGCCTTGATAATCCTTTGGTGGAAATAGAAGGAGCCTGAGTTCTGGCATATATGCTGAGGGCAGGAACAGTGATAGAGTGCAAAGGCTAGGGGTCACATTTGGGAATAGAGAAAAAGAAGAGTTTTGTAGTCATTCTTTGCTATTCCTTCCCCCTTTACATCTTTTATCACACTGTTTACCATTCCATTGGCTCTGTGGGATTGAAAAAATACATACATACAGAATATAAAATAAAATCCACAATCATATCAGGCTGTGATATATCCACAGTCTTGCACTAGTACCAGCCTGGAATGACCAGGTAACTTGAGATCAGTGTTCTGGCCAGATAGGGAATGGACAAGAATAAGCATAGGCCCATGGTAGACCCTGAGCACTTCCCCTCTACGTTAAAATACCTTGAGGACTAGACAATTACAACTCACAGAACCAGCATTTGGGAAAGAGCAGAGACCGAACTAAAAATATAAGGACATTTACTAGCGAAAGGGAGTACAGCAGAGGCGGGAAATGAGAATGGTTCATCCCAGTAGATCACAGTCCCAAAGAATCTTCTCCCTGAAACATGTCCCCTTCTGAAATATTCCAAGAGGGATGTAATCTAGTATTTTGCCAGCATTTCTTCCCAAGAACACATTACTAGACCCAGAGAATGATCTCATGAGGGAAAAGGAGACATTTAAACATAAATGTGATTTTAAAAATTCAATAAATTTAAAAACCTATAACAAACAAAGCAAAATTAATATAATATATTAGAAAAAAAGAATTTTAAATAAGTATAATAAATGTACTTGAAGAGATAAGGGAAGATACTGGAGATAAGATACAGAAATGGATTGTCATTTGGAAAAGAAACAAAACAAGTAGAGATTCAGGGTATGAAAAATGAAATAGATCAACAAAATTAAAAGGCAATCTACTGAACAGGAGAAGATATTTACAAAATATATTTGATAAGATTAATATCCAAAATATATAAAGAACTCAAATAGCATAAAAAAACCCAAACAATCCAATTAAAAACCAGACAGAGGACCTCAAATTTATACAATGTTACATGTCAAAATTTTCAATTAGAACAGTGTTCTCAGAAGTAGATGAAAGAATTACACCTACCAATACAATTTTACTTCAACAATGTTTTTAGTAATTATAGAAGGATAAAAAGAAAAGAAAAAAAAACTAAAGCCCAACATTGGATTTAAGACAAATTTCAATTGAGGAAGAAAGAAATACAAAAAAATTCCAGAGAAATACAATAATTCCATGGTTACATAATAACTTGTAATCATTTTGACCTAGGGTTAGCAAACTATGGACCCATGGGCCAAATCTAACCCTCAGCCTATGTTTGTTAATAAACTTTAACAGAAACACAGCAACACTTACTCATTCACACACCATTTATGGCCACTTCAGTGACAGAGTGGAGTAGATGTGAAAAGACTCAATGGCCCATAAGCCTAAAGTATTTACCTTCTAGCGCTTGCAGAACAGGTTTGCTGAACCCCAGATTTAGATGACGAGGAGGAAGGAAAAACTCTTATGCTATAATATTATATAAGAAATTATATGAATACACTAATAATAAATAGGAAGAAAGACTGGCAGGAAATAGCAGTTATATTTGGATGGTAGCAATATGGCTGCTCTCTCTTTTTTTTTAAATGGGGGAAATTGTGGTTGTAATACATTTGTATTACTTTTATTTTTATCTTATGACATTATTTTTCTGCTTTGTAAGAATGTGGCAACCACAAAATCAGGAATAAGCAATATGAAAACAAACAATGTGAATTAAAGTTCAATTTCAAGATATGGATAAATCTATTACATGGAAAGCATGACCAGCTTGCCTGTACAAAACTGCTTTTCTTTAAATTCCACAAAAGTAAAGGAAAATTATCATAGCCTGTAAGAGACCATTTATGGTCACTAACCAACAAAATAACAGTGCTACCTTATATTTGCATAAAATATTTTAGTTTACAGACATTAGTTCATTCAAGCATAGACTAAAAAGATTGATATATTTCTATATCCTTTTCAAAATGGAGAAAGGAGAGTGAGAGATTAAGCACCTTTGCCAGGGTCAAGGAGATTTCAAGTGTATGAAAGAGGAACAGAAAACAGAATTTTCAAGAACATCACAATTGCATCCACCTTTAGCAATAAATAAAGGCTTTCTGGATTCTCTTAAAGTGACTAGACTTTAAACATTGTTTTTCTTTCATTACAAATTCTTTTTTCTTACTGGTTTGTTGAAATAATACTGAATAAGCTTGCGATCCCCTTTTTGTTATCACTATCTTCAATTAAGTAATCACAAATTCAGTTTAATGTGTGACACTTGTTACTGAATGCCTTTGAAATAATAATTTTCAAATAAAAAGATTATTAATCAGTCCCTAAAAG
The DNA here is from genome assembly GCF_000754665.1 of Bison bison bison. NCBI lineage: Eukaryota > Metazoa > Chordata > Mammalia > Artiodactyla > Bovidae > Bison > Bison bison. The sequence goes on along the minus strand of NW_011494792.1, from coordinate 247,542 downwards.
TTAAAGTCCATGTGGGCCATGAACAAGAGGAACTTAAAGTAATCATTACAGTTACATATCTCTCTTGGTTTCATGTTCAGTTCAGTTAGGATACTGTTTTATTTAACTATGTGTAGTTTTATAATGGGCTTCCCTGGTGGCTCAGCTGGTAAAGAATCCACCTGCAATGAAGGAGACCTGGGTTCGATCCCTGGGTTGGGAAGATCCCCTGGAGAGGGGAATGGCTATCTACTCCAGTATTCTGGCCTGGAGAATTCCATGAACTGTATATAGTCCAAGGGGTCGCAAAGAGTTAGACACGACTGGGTTCAGTCTGTAAACAATCTGCCTGCAATGCGGGAGTCTGCCTGCAATGCGGGAGTCTGCCTGCAATGCAGGAGATCCAGTTTTAATCCTTGGGTTGGGAAGATCCCCTAGAGAAGGAATACTCACTCCAGTATTCTTGCCTAGAAAATTCCGTGGACAGAGGAGCCTGGTGGACTACAGCCCATGGGGTTGCAAGAGTCAGACACAACTTAGCGATTAAATCACTATGATGTAAAATGTCATTTTTCAGTGTGACAAATGTGCCTAGATCTAAGTCATCAACTCTTCATGCATCCTGGGAGATCTGTTAGGGGGCATATATCTGCCTTCAGGACTGCCTAAGTCTCAAGTTCCAAAACATAATACAAAACTCTACTGGACTGTCTCATATGACAAAGGATCCTTTTATTCTACTCCTTAACCTTGATAAACACAGTAGAGTAGTATAATGGATGAGGCTACCAATATTAATAACAAACTTTAATTATTTTGATGGACATATTTCTTATGGTTGCAATAAAAAAGTTAAACTTTATTTCATTGTAAATAATAGCTTTTTTTTTTTTCATTATCTTGTTTTGGAAGTCAGTAATACATCACAATTCAGGAAACTTTCATAAGCCCCTGTGCTAAAGAGGCTTCAATGACCAAGGAAATCAAAGGCAAACAAACCCACTGAGGTTCTGGGTATGTAGCACTCAACTTCAGCTTCATTAGAGAATTTTCTTTGAAATCTTATGTTTAGTCTCTAAAATGCACGTTTGTTTTCTAGTTCTTACATCTTTCATAAGATGTAACAGAAAAACCTAAATGAACTTTTTGGCCATACAATACATATGTGTGTCAATAAAAATTTCAAATTACTTAAGTGTAATTGATGTTCAAAGAACACGCTGCTTGCTTGGGTATACAGCAACCTCAAGTATCCACTGATGTGTTCATGTTTAAACCCAAGTTTAAATTGAGCCTGTATTGGGAAGCAAGTGCAACATGACTATATCTCATCATTTTAGCCTTAAATGCAAAAAAAAAAAAAAAAAAAAATTATATTGGTCTGACTTCTCAACTTCCTCAACTGTAAAACCTACAAGCCCCCAAATGCTTCCAATTCCTCCCATAGCACTGCCTCTCCCATCCTCCACACCTTAATCCTGTACTGCCTTTGTCTAAAACACTCTCCCCACCCACCTGCTCCTAGGACATAAGAACAAATTCCAGTGCATCCTCTGATTTTCCCTGAAGTCTTTTAACTACCTTCTCTATGAAATATTATCATCCAGGTAGATGCTGGTATTCCATGTTAAAATTAATTTTATTGGTCTATAGTTGCTTTACAATGTGCTACTTTCTACTGCACAGCAAAGTGAATCAGCCATACATGTACATGTGTCACCTCCCTTTTGGACTTGCTTTCCACTCAGGTCACCATGGTGCATTAAGCAGAGTTCGCTGGACTATACAGTCTGTTCTCATTAGTTATCTATGTTAGACACAGTATCAATAGTACCTATATGTCAGTCCCAATCGCCCATCCCCCCTTGCTTCCCTTGGTAGCCATACATTTGTTATCTATGTCTATATCCTTAGTTTTGCTTTGCACATAAGATTATCTATACCATTTTTCTAGATTCCACAGATATGCATTAACATATGATGCTTATTTTTCTCTTTCTGACTTACTTCACTCTGTGTGATCCACTCTAGGTCCATCCACATCTGTACAAATAACCCAGGTTTGTTCTTTTTTTATGGTTGGGTAATATTCCATTGTATATATCCACATCTTCTTTATTCATTTCTCTGTTGATGGACATTTATGTTGCTTCCATTTTTTATTCTATTACTGCACCTTCCTCCACCATAACAAGTATATTCAACGGCAATAATTTGTCTGATGTCTGTTTCTCACAGTCCCTGTACAACCCTTGAGGGAAGTCCATTTCACGTTTGTTTTACTCACTAATGCAATGCCTGGTTGAGTACCAGTAGGAACTCAAAAGATAATCGGGATAGATAAATGAAGTAAACAAGTTAATTTAAGCATCACTTCTTTGGAACTTCACATACATCAGGTCATTCAGTGAAAAAGTTCTTTATTCTTATAATTCATTAACTGCATCAGGAAGAATTTAAGCTAAGAAAATGAGTATGAACACACTATTGGAAGGTGCTACATTCTGTCAGTCTTTCCTGGGATAAGAACTACTAATCCATTCTACTAGGGAAGCAAAAAAGTTAAGAGTTTATATAATATGCCACTTGTCTTCTATTTTGAATTAAGTCACTCTTGAAACACAACTCAGAGGCAGCTAATGAGCCCTTAGCATGATTTGGCAGCCTGCAATATTAAATAGTGTTTAGACTCCACACAATTTTCTGTACTATCTATCACAAGTCCACGTTAAAAAAAGAGTTGAATAAATCCACAGCCATCCATATGATCCCACTATAACTTCCTCAAGAAATCTGACCTCAAAGTAAAAATAAAGTCATTGCTACTTTACCTAGAATGTTGCTGGGCATTAACATTATGTAAGTTAGCTTTTTCTTTAATACAGTTTTAATATAAAAACAAAGTTCAATTGACCATCTTTTCTCATTCAAATCTCATTCTTCAACAGCTGTAACATATAATTCTGGAGATACTTATTTCAAACCTAGGTGTTGTTGCCATTTATTTGTTTCTATAGAAATGAACTGGACATTACAGAAAGATTGAATTTCAGATCTAACTGAGAACATGTGAATCCTGCATGTTACAGATGAGAAAACTGGGGGCTGATAAAGTGGTGACAAGATCCAGGTCACCTAGGTACACACTTAAAACCAGAACCAGGCTGGGACTTCCCTGATGGTCCAATGACTCAGACTCCAAGCTCCCAACGCATGGGGGCCAGATTCAATCCATGGTCAGGGAACTAGGTCACAAATGTGGCAACTGAGAGTAGGTATGCTGCAAATAAGAACCTGTGTAGCCAAATAAATAAATATTTTTTAAAAAATCAGCAATAAGCTTTATACTTAAATCTTCTACAACACATCATTTTTTTTAATTTTTATTATTATTATTATTATTATTATTTTTACTTTACAATACTGTATTGGTTTTGCCATACATCAACATGCATCCGCCATGGGTGTACACGTTTTCCCCATTCTGAACCCCCCTCCCACCTCCCTCCCCATACCATCCCTCTGGGTCATCCCAGTGCACCAGCCCCAAGCTTCCTGTATCCTGCATCGAACCTGGACTGGCGATTCATTTCTTATATGATATTATACATGTTTTAATGCCATTCTCCCAAATCATCCCCCAACTCCCTCTTCCACAGAGTACAAAAGACTGTTCTATACACCTGTGTCTCTTTTGCTGTCTCACATACAGGGTTGTCGTTACCATCTTTCTAAATTCCATATATATGCATTAGTATACTATTGGACTTTTTCTTTCTGGCTTACTTCACTCTGTATAATAGGCTCCAGTTTCAACCACCTCATTAGAACTGATTCAAATGTGTTCTTTTTAATGGTTGAGTAGTACTCTATTGTATATATGTACCACAGCTTTCTTATCCATTCATCTGCTGATGGACATCTAGGTTGCTTCCATGTCCTGGCTATTATAAATACGCCATCCTATTCTTTCACTCTTTTTGATTTATCCTCCCTATTAAAGTGTTGATCTTCAATAATAAAATTTTATAATTTTGAGTTTTATAATAAAATTTTTACATTTGCTAAGCGAATTCCCTTCCTTAAACATAGTATTTTAGAGTGAAATTGACTTTTCTACCAAAGTTTCTAGAGGTTTTAACATTAAAGACATCTAAAGGACTCTTAGGAATATTCTTACATCAGCATGACTTTCAGTAGGGAGTAAAGGGATCACGTATAGAGGAAAATTGACTTGGTGTTCATTAGGACAAGATATAATTTGTTGCACCCAGAAACAAAGTACAGCAAATTCTCAGTCAAAAGGACTGACAATTCTAATTTATTAAATATTTGCCAATTATGCAACACTGTTTTTCAGAGTCAACTATTTTATAGATTGGTGGTGGCGGTATAGTTGTTCAGTTTTGTCTGACTCTTTGGGACCCCACAGACTGTAGCCCTCCAGGCTCCTCTGTCCATGGGATTTCTGAGGCAAGAATACTGAAATGATTTGCCATTTCCTTCTCCAGGGGATCTTCCTGACCCAGAAATCGAACCCAGGTCTCCTGCATTGCAGGTGGATTCTTTACCAACTAGGCCACCAGGGAATCCCCATTTTATAGATTAGATCAATATAATCCAACTCACCTGGAGTGATACTGTGTTTCCTAGGGGTCATCAAGAAACATGTGGAAAGGAGTAGGTTTCTAGTGGTCAGAATGCCTGGAGAAAGCTTATTGCAAGCAGTGGATTACTGTCCTACAGTAACCAAACATTCTGCCAAAGAGGTCTCTTCCCACCCACATGCCAACAGGACTTTCCCCAAGAACCCCTGAGCCTGAAAGAAAGCACATTTGATTCTCTTGTTTTAGCATTCAAAAACACCATGTTTTTAAGCTACTGAATTAAGTAGTCAGTTAATACTGAGCAAATTTACTAATTTCTTACAAATCTTTGATTATAGATTCACACTGCTAAACGTATTACAAGCATACCTCATTTCACTGTGCTTCACTTTATTGTGACTTACAGATTCTTTTTTTAACAAATTGAAGGTTTTTGGCAACCCTGCATCGAGCAAGTGTATGAGTACCATTTTTTCCAACAGCATTTGTTCACTTTTTGTCTTTGTGTCACGTTTTGGTAATTCTCGCAATATTTCAAGCTTTTTCATCTGTGATCAGTGATCTTTGATGTCACTCTTGTGTTTATTTTGGGGCCTGCAAATAGTACCCATATAAGATAGCAAACAATGAATAAACATTTGTGTGATCGGACTGCTCCATCAATCAACCAATTCCTGTCCTTCTCCTTTTCCTCAAGCCCCCTTATATGCTGAGACACAACAATATTGAAATTGGGCCAATCAATAACCCTACAATGGCTTCTAAGTATCCGAGTGAAAGGAAGGATCACTTCAAATCAAAAGCTAGAAATGATTCAACTTAATGAGGAAGGCATTTTGAAAACAGATATAAGATGAAAGCTAGGAGTCTTGAGTCAAATACTTAGCCAAGTTGTGAAAACAAAGGAAAAGTTCTTGAAGGAAATTAAAAGTGCTCCTCCAGTGAGCACATGAATGATAAGTGAAACAGCCTCATTGCCGATATGGAGAAAGTTTCAGTGGTCTGGATAGAAGGTCAAACTAGTCACAACCTTCCCCTTAAAACAAAGCCTGCTGCTGCTGCTGCTAAGTCGCTTCAGTCATGTCCAACTCTGTGCGACCCCAGAGACGG